>NW_028318297.1:1175000-1345000 GCF_062004578.1 Staurois parvus
TTGCTGTTCCTGGCTGGCCCCGCCCCATAGCTATATAAGAAATGTCAGACTGTCTCCTGCATTCAGCTAGTTAGCCTCAGTGGAGAGACAGGGTGACATTTCTCAAATAGGTAAGGGGCGGGGATGATGTGCCCGGCTGGCCCCGCCCCATACCTATATAAGAACTGTCAGCTAGCCTCTTCTTCACAAGGCTGGAAGCCTCCGACGGGAGCGGAACCTTTTTTTTTTTTTTTTTTTTTCGGGTCCCTGCCGCCGCCGCCGTGATTGACGTTGGATCTACTTCGGGGGACATTGTTTTAATAAAGGACTTGTCAAAGACCCTGTACTGTGTTTTTTTTACACCACACTTAGTTTTTTTGTGAATAAGTCTGCGGGACCATGTACCGCAGACTCATTCACGTAGGGGGGGGGCCGGGATCTGGGGGCCCCCTTGTTAAAGGGGGCTTCCAGATTCTGATAAGCCCCCCGCCCGCAGACCCCCACAACCACCGGCCAGGGTTGTGGGGAAGAGGCCCTTGTCCTCATCAACATGGGGACAAGGTGCTTTGGGGGGGGGAGCCCCCCCTGCCCCAAAGCACCCCCCCATGTTGAGGGCATGTGGCCTGGTATGGTTCAGGAGGGGGGGGGCGCTCGCTCGTCCCCCCCCCCTTTCCTGACCTGCCGGGCTGCATGCTCGGATAAGGGTCTGGTATGGATATTGAGGGGGACCCACGCTGTTTTTTTTTTTAATTTCAGTGTGGAGTTCCCCCTTAATATCCATACCAGACCTGAAGGGCTTGGTAAGGATGAGAGGGGGGGACCCACGCTGTTTTTTTTATTATTTATTTAATTCACGGAAATAATTTGAAATTCAGCTGTCAGTGGGAAACCCCGATGACAGCTGAAACATTCCTTCTGTCCCTGCAGAGAGCTCCGCTATTATATTTGACATTAAAAAGTATAGAGACTGCAACATTGTATCTATTTGTATCCATTCCGGATATAGATGTTTTTATTCGGATACAAATAGATACAATGTTGCAACCTTTATACTTTTTAATGTCAAATATAATAGCGCAGCTCTCTGCAGGGACAGAAGTAATTACTTTGCTATTATATTTGCAGGCCGTAGACGGGGCGAAAATCGAACAATTTTTTTACCATTGGTGGTAACGTCGGCCCATTGAACAACCAAATTTTTTTTTTTTTTTAAACGGTCAGTTTTCGCCCCATCTATGGCCTGCATTTTTCTTTTTCTTATTCTTTTTTTTTATTCTTCTTTTTCTTGCAGGTCATGGCTCATGTGCAGATTTTTTATCTGTTAAAAGATCAGCCAATTTGCCGATCATTGCAGCTAAAATCGGCCGATCTGCAAAATCGGCCAATTTTTATCCAAATTTACCAATTAAAAAAAGTTGCAAAATCCCCAAAAATGGCTGACCAATTAACCCACTAACGGGCCGAAAATCAGCCGATTTTTTTTGCGGACGATTTTAGACCCATGTAAAGCAGGCCATAGATGGGTCTAAAATCGGCCGATTTTTCTGCCGAAAAAAAAATCGAACGATTTTCGGGCCGTTAGTGGGTTAATTGGTCAGCTGTTTTTCGGGATTTTGGCACATTTTTTTTATCAGTAAATTTGGAACAAAAAATTTTCAACTTTACTGGTAAACAAAATATGCTAAAATCCCAAAAAATGGCCGACCAATTATCCCAATAACGGAAGAGGCCCTTGTCCCCATTAACATGGGGACAAGGTGCTTTGGGGGGGAGCCCCCCTTCCCCAAAGCACCCCCCCATGTTGAGGGCATGTGGCCTGGTATAGTTCAGGAGGGGGGGGCGCTCGCTCGTCCCCCCCCCCTTTCCTGACCTGCCGGGCTGCATGCTCGGATAAGGGTCTGGTATGGATTTTTGGGGGATCCCCAAGCTGTTTTTTTTTTTATTTCAGCGTGGAGTTCCCCCTTAATATCCATACCAGATCCGAAGGGCTTGGTACGAATGTGAGGGGGGACCCCACGCTTTTTTTTTTTTTGTACATTCAGCTGTCAGTGGGGAACCCCGCTGACAGTTGAAACATTAACACATGGCTGTCGCTCCTACAATCCCGCATGAGTTATGTTATCAACTCATGCAGCATTTTAGTAGCGAAAACCAATGCAGCGCTCATGTTTCAGCTGTCGGCGGAGTTCCCCACTGACAGTTGATGTAAAAGTATTGCAGGGAATTATAAACAATTTGTAAAAAACCCGGCGTGGGGTCCCCCCTCTCATCCATAATAAGCCCTTCGGGTCTCGTATGGATGTTAAGGGGTAACTCCACGCTGAAATTAAATAAAAAACAGCATGGGGTACCCCCCAAAATCCATAACAGATACTTATCTGAGCATGCAGCCCAGCAGGTCAGGAAAGGGGGGGGGACAAGCGAGCGCCTCCCCCTTTCCTGAACCATACCAGGCCACATGCCCATACCAAATTATTCAAACATTTGTAAACAGACCAATTAACTGAAATGGTTTGGCATTTGTACCCCAAATATGACGTTCCCTGAGGCATTGGTAAACCGAGGTACGCCTGTATTAGTATTGCAATCCTTTGTATTGGGATACATAGAACCAACATACATCTGAATTGGCAACATAGCACAACATTTGTGTCACATTGGAGATATCTGGTAGTTATACTGACCTTGCCCAGGGACCTAAGATTGATTCACAGCACAGAAATACAGGCTGGATTAGCAATGTAGCTCCGTGGATTAGTGGTTAGCACTACTGCCTCACAACTCTCGGGTTGTCGGTTTGAATCCCAACCCCGGTGAGGAAGGAGCATGATCTCCGTGTGTGGCTGTCTTCAAATAGATGTTCTGGCAACATCTTTGCTTTCTGTCTAAATGATCCCTAAAATGTGAATTAGAATGAGGCCTTGTCTGTTGAAACACCTTCAAAGCTGCACCTTATGTGAATGTCATACAATGGAATGTCATACAATGGGATAAGAGCCTGGAGCACTAATAGATTTGATAATGATGGTTTACACTCCATCCACTTTTGTGAAGGATTTGGCAAGCAAAGAGCTGACAGAGAGAGGCAAAGTCTGCAAAGTCGCACCCTATTGTATGCTATTAGAGCGACCACATGGGTGTGTTTCAAACATTGATTTCTATAGTACATATAGTATATAGTATGTAGTATATAGTAGTACATGTACTACTTTAGTGGCAATTTGCATAGAGATCTGTGTCAGATGTCTTGAAAATTGCATTGAAATGGTCAATTTTACTGTAAGTCGCAGGATTTGTAAATCAGCTTTGCCCAGAGTGTAATGTTTGGTGAAGTTTGATTTCTGGAGTGTTTTGCCAATTGATGGGAAATTCACCATACTAGTCAAATCGATTTGTCATTTTCAGTATTGCATACAAGATGTGGTCATGTGACTGTCTTAACTCATGCGAGAATCTGGAGGGAATTGTGACCATAGTAGCAATAAAGGTTCCAATTGGGGTTCCCTTTTACATCCCTGCTCAATGTTCTGTTGTATGCTGCACACATACATTTCACTGTATATATCTTTCTGATTTGTGGGGCCTGTATACCAAGGGTTAATGCAGGTAGGAAGCGGATTCATCAGGTGAAAACACTTTCACTGACCAAATTAAGGTCAGTGGTGGGTGTGGCTTCATTGGGTGTGGGGCCTTGTTTGGCGCGCTCCAAATACAACCTAGCTTATATAAAGACGTGCAGTAGTGAGTAATTTGGCCTGTTACTAGGCCGGGTGGTTTGTGACTAAGTCCTTGCATGGTGTGGTTTGGGGGAAGAAGAGATTTTGTGCTGAATTGCCCCAGACACCACTCAGGCTGTGTTTGGAAGTGGGCTGGAAATGTTTGCATATTTTTGGCCTTGTAAAGTGTTTGTGTGTTATTGCACAATGATTGTGTTTTTTCTCTTTGCATTGAAAGCCTCACACATGTCAATCCTTTTGTTTAAAATCTGCTCTTGTTTTAATTTTGCTTGCTTATTTAGACTCCAATGCATTTTTCTGACAAACGTGCTGACAAATGTATGTGTAGGGGGTTTGTAGAGGTGGGAGGGGTTTTTTTTCACATGCTTTGTTTTCTTGATATTTTGATCTGAAGACTTTTTTTTGTGAATGGATCTTCATACTAAGTGTGTAAGTAAATCTTATGTGCACGAAAATGTTACTTGATTCATCTTCCCCTTTGTTTCCTGCTATAACCTGAGCACACACAGTTCACTAGAAGTATCTTTAGATTGTAAGCTCTTATGAGCAGGAGTGTTTTATTTTTGCCACGTGAATCCTATTTTTGTGACTCACCAAGATATTGACTGTACCTACTTGTTCCTGCTGACCAAATAAATGAAGATATATTTGATCAATAAATGTTTGACCGATGTTTTTGTGTTTATTTTATGTTCAATATATAAACAACCTTAATAGTTACTTTGTATACTTATATAATCTGCTCAAATGTAGCTTGTAAGAGCGTGAATATGCAAGTGTGTGCAAACTGGCTTTTTCAAAACCAAAAAAAAAAAAAAAACCCACTTGCACCACGATATTGTTATGTACTAATGAATGTCACATTCACTGTGCAGCCAGCTACAGGTTTTCTACAATTCGATTTACAGTAATAAAATAGTCCACACTTTGTTGATTTTTGGCCTTTGGCAACAAATATTAGCCAAGGTTAAAAAAAACAAATCAATAAGAAACACACATTTGCGAAAGCTATCATAGCCGTGCATAGAAATGCGCGATTGCAAACAAATAAGCACCAAACAGGTGTCCGCATGGCGCATGAACGGCTATCCTGGAAGTCCGTCATCTGGTGCGCGCGCACCCGGAAGTGGTTGTGGGGAGTGTAAGTGGATGACAAGTGGTTGGAGGTTTTGTGTTGGTTGAAAATTTTGATAACTTTATTGGCATTTGGACATGGCGAGAGCACAGTTCTCAACTGAGGAGATGATCCTTATATGTAAAGTAACTGTGGCCATTGCAAATATGTTTATAACATGTGAGGGACAGGTAATTGCAATTTTGTGGGTGGGGCCTAGCAGAATCTCACTTGGTGCACATGCTACTTATCTGTACATTAGCTCCTGGGTATTGATGGGTCAATGATATTAACCACTTGCCTACTGGGTACTCATACCCCCTTCCTGTCCTGGCCAATTTTCATCTTTCTGCACTGTTACCCTTTGAATGACAATTGTGCGGTCATGCCACATTGTACCCATCTTAAATTTTTATCAGTTTTTTCAGACAAATATAGCTTTCTTTGGGTGGTATTGACTTGCTGCTGTGAGTTTTACTTTTTGCTCGATAAACCACAAAATAGCTCATAATGAATAAAAGTCTGTTTATATTATAACATTTGGTAAACTGGTAATTTAGCAACACTGATGTGCATTGATGAGGCAGCACTGGGGGGTGGCACTGCTGGCCACAGGTGGGCGGAACTGTTGGGTGGCACTGGTGGGCACTGATCATCAGGGCCGACCCCTGCTTTGATAACTGCCGGTTCTCGGCAGTACTTTCCACACATTCTGACAGCGTGATGAAAGTGCAGCCAAGACCCGGCAAATGCATTTCCCGGTGATCAGCGTGTCATTGGACATGGCTGATCACATGGTAAAAAGCCGCTGTGATTGGCCTTTACCACATCACGTGATCAGCTGTGTCCTTAGGACACAGCAATCACGGAAAGCGCGTTCTGCCAGGATGTCATATGACACCCTCCCAGAGCTGCCTGGATGCAGTGTAGCGTTATTCGGCTATCTGCGGTCGCCAAATAGGTAACCAGCTAGGCCTTCATGGCTAATCTTTGAATATCTGGACATGTATACTGCGTATAATGCATTACATTCTACAATGTGTTGGTGTACATGGTATTACAGTGTGCAATGCGTTGCTGGATTCTGCGTGACAGTGGACAGCGTATCAGTGTGCAATGCATAGCTCCAGCCTGCATGACAGTGTACAGTGCATCACAGTCTACAATGTGTGGGTGTACACGGTATCACAGTGTGCAATGCATAGCTCCAGCCTGCATGACAGTGTACAGTGCATCACAGTCTACAATGTGTGGGTGTACATGGTATCACAGTGTGCAATGCGTTGCTCCATCCTGCATGACAGTGTACAGTGCATTACAGTCTACAATGTGTGGGTGTACACGGTATTACATTGTACAGTGTATTACAGTGTGCAATGCGTTGTACACTGCAGTCTGCACTAAAGCATTTTACACTCATGCACTGTACACACTAACGCATTTGACATTTCTAGTGTGCAATGCGTTAGTGTGCAATGCCTTGGACAGTACAATGCATTTGCAGTATTGGTGTATGTTTATTAAGCACAGATAATTACTCTGATTTTAGTTATCAAGGAGAAGTCTTCTCTGTCCCCCTGTTTATGAGGTGGAGGACAATTGTTTTCCGAAGAAGAGAGGAGACATTTTTTCAAGGAGATCTGTATAGATTTCCAGAGATATGTGTAGATGGTTGAGGGGCTGCATGTGATCTCCGGAGATAATTGGGATTAATGATCACCTGAGTTAAACCAGTGAATGAAAAGTGTAAAAAAACATGGATTGAAAATAATCTGCACTGACCACTGTGCTTTGTCAAGCCACATATTGGCACATTCTGGTGTCACACAGATGCGATGTGAAATTTGCAGTGTTTTCTGTGCAAGCGCTGCACCGCATCACAAGCGCAACCCCTTCATGCCACCTGCTGCGGCTTTCTAGGTGAAGTTACCAACACACCAATATTGGTACACAAAGCGTATTGCGATTTGCCAAATTGGATGGCATGCCTATTCACACCCATGTGCATACCCTGAAAAAGGGTCCTGCACATTTTTGGCCCGGATGCGGTGCAATTTGAGGTGTGCAAAATGTTTGTCTCTAATTGCAACGCACACAAATTGCATGTGATTTGCCCAGGAGTGCGGCGTTAGACCACAATGCATGTATGTGAAGCCAGAATAAAAGGATGTGGATTATGTCTACTTTTACTTGCGCATGTTAACATTATGGAAGTGCATTTTTCTTCTGTTTAACATGCTATAGAAATGCAACATGCATTTGGATGTAGTGTTTTTGTATGTGCATTTTGGAAGTATTCTAAACACACATTGACCCTAGGGCCACACCATATCTTATGCAGGCCATAGATGGGTCGAAAATCGGCCGATTTTTCGGCCGAAAATAAAATCGGCCGATTTTTCGGCCGAAAATAAAATCGGCCGATTTTCGGATCGTTAGTGGGCTATTTGTTCGGCCGTTTTTCGGTATTTTGGCAAATTTTTTTTTTTGGTAAAGTTGGAAAAAAACGGCCGAATTTACCGATCGGCCGATTTTCGCGGCAATGATGGGCAAATCGGCCGATTTTTTTACTGATAAAAAATCTGCACATGAGCAGTGACCTGCAAAAGGAAGACAAAAAGAAGAAAAAGAAGAAGAGGATGATGATGATGAAGATGATGATGAAGAAGAGGATGATGATGATGATGATGAAGAAGAAGAAGAAGATGATGAAGAGGAAGAAGAGGATGATGATGAAGATGATGAAGAAGAAGATGAGGATGATGAAGAAGAAGAGGATGACGATGATGAAGAAGAGGATGATGATGCAGAGGATGATGATGATGAAGAAGATGATGAAGAAGAGGATGATGATGAAGAGGAAGAAGAGGATGATGATGATGAAGAAGAAGATGATGAAGAGGATGATGATGAAGAAGAAGATGATGAAGAGGATGATGATGAAGAAGAAGAGGATGATGATGATGATGATGATGAAGAAGAAGAGGATGATGAAGAAGAGGATGATGATGATGATGATGATGAAGAAGAAGAAGAGGATGATGAAGAAGAAGAGGATGATGATGAAGAAGAAGAGGATGATGATGAAGAAGAAGAGGAAGAAGAAGAGGAAGAAGAAGGATGAAAAATGAGAGGAATTCCAGTATGGCAAAAAGTGTCCCTGCAGAGAGCTCCGCTATTTCTTTGACAGTTCCTTGACATTTACAGCGGTTGCAACATTGTATCTATTTGTTTCCGAATAAAAACATCTGTATCCGAAATGGATACAAATACATTGTTGCAACCGCTATAAATGTCAAAGAACTGTCAAAGAAATAGCGGAGCTCTCTGCAGGGACACTTTTTGCCGGCTGTAGACGGGATGAAAATCGGCCGATTTTTTTTTTTACCATTGCTGGTAACGTCGGCCGCTTGAACAACCGATTTTTCATTTTTTAAAAGAAAAATCGGCTGTTTTTCTCCCCGTCTATGGCCTGCATAAGCATTAGTGTGCCTGGGGGAGGGGGGGACCTTTGGCCTTTCCAAACACAGTAGATGCTCCAAGAATGTTTCCTTGAACTCTTGAAATGGTTAAAAAGGAAAGACACTCTAGATAGCCTGCACTGAGAATTGACTGTCATGATGACGTGTCAATGATTATTTGCTCTCATTTTTCAGGAGTGGTACTGCTTGCGGTTGAAGCTGGTAGAAATCCACCTTCACGTCCTCCACTCACCTTCACTTGTGGCCAGTGGATATTTTGTGGCCGCAGGCAAGAACTGGCATCGAGGACCTGCATAATGACCCTGGCATGCCAGAGGTGGTTTGGAAGCAGCACAGCAATTTGACCATCCCTTTCCTCTATGTTGGTTTTAGGGTGCAGAATTGCTTCTCGTTTGTGAACGGACTGTCGCCGGATAGCAGAGTCCCCATATTTTCAAGATATGTTTTAGCCATGTTGGCTTATTTTTATGTTATTTTCCAAGTGTGTCGCACCTAACCGCACAGTAGTGTGGTGCCATGCGTATTTGTGGCTGTGAATGGGGCTGTTTTTAATAGACGTGTGTAGGTGCAACAACGTTTTCATCATGGTACCTGCGCACATCTACATAGGGCATTGCATTTCTTTGCTGTGCTGGAAAATGTGTGTTCTTGCATGCGTTTCTGCACCACCAATGGTGTGAACAAGTCCTAAGGGCTGGTTCACACTATAGAAACAGTCTAGATGTGTTCCTGATGGGTTTTTTTCATGCCCTTTTGGCATGCATGTTTAGTGTGTTCCAGTACATTTTGGATGCGTTTTGGACATGTTTACATTGCATTTTTGTATCCCTTCCACTTATTTTTTTCTATTTTCTTTGTATTCAATGTAGTTAGGGACATGTGCGTTTTAGTACATTCAAGGACGTTTCAATGTGTTCCAGTACAGTTCTGTGCAGAAACAATGCAGCGTGGTCAACTTTGTTTACAGCACCTGCAATGCATTGAAAATGCAAGCGCTGATGTGAACTATGACATTGACAACCATATAACCTTCTTTCTGTGCGTTTGTGATGCTGAAAAAGCAACTGAAACACATGTAGTGTGAACTGGCCCTAAAGGTTATTAGAGGTCAGGGAACAGGACTGACCAGGAATTGTGAATTCAATCAGACTAGTGGTGAGATACAATCAGCAATTGTATAATAATGTGAGATCTGAGCTGTAGCTGATAGAAAATGAGACACATTCACTTGATCAGTAAATAGATAGTTAAAGAGTGGGGCGGTGATCCATAGATTTGCATATGGGACAGGTGATGATGGGGTGGGGGAGGGGGTCAAGTTGTATAAGGAGACAGATTTAAAAGAGAAAAAAGTTACAATGAAATATACACGGCATGAAACTTGCACATGACCTAATTGGCAGAAGAACAGTACGCAAGTAACATTCATCCACTTTCTAGTCATTAGGCAAAATCATAATTGATTGATCAATATTCCTGCCACAACCCAGAAAATTGATCTCCATTTTTTTGGGATGTTGCCAAGACTGGGATTAGAACCCATGACCCAAGTGCTGTAAGTTCTGAGCTCTAACCACTAAACCACTGTGGGAAACACAGTTTGAATTATAATGTAGAATAGTTACATTGTTTAAAAATGATAAAGCGAGCGCTGGTCAAATGATATAGACTAGTAAAATGGTATTACACAAGATAAATATAACCACGAACAGTAGTGCATGAACTCGTGAAAGGTCATTCACCCCTGTGACAGTGTACTACACTACTGAGCACCTTTCTGGCTCCTGTGGCTGAGCTAATTCCTCCCCAGGACCATTTGGGCACCCACCCTGATGGATGGATGGATGGAGCTGGATGACTAACCCATAGCTGCCAGCATACCGCTGCACCCCCAGATGTGCGATGTGTATAACCCATGCACATTAATACTTTTGTTCTGGTGAGTGTAGACCAGTCCCAAGGGTGGTTTACCTTTCACGAGTTCATGCACTACTGTCCGTCACGGAGAGACCACACGTGCCATTCATAGGCACTCTCTGAGTTGGTACTCTCACACGAAGGACATTCCATTATTCAGGAATGATTATATGAACTTATTTTAGCACGATTTACCAGTTTACATCATTATTGCAATTCTTTGCACTTTTTGGTTTTTACATGCGTTCATTATTGATCACATGCATTTATAGCGCTGCACTTGTCTTTAACATAGAATAGTTATGTGATTAAAGAGAATGAAGATATATAACTATATTGGGAAATTAGAAGTATATAAATTATTTGAGATATAAGTGTGAAAATGTTTAACATTTGAAAATAGAATGTATGACATTCATTAGTAAATGCATTACTTTCCTGATCATTTTAGAGAAACAGCAAAAAAAAAAATAGAAAATTCTAATACAGCTGTACTCTTTATTACATTCTAAAAATTCTCTTTTGCTATCAGAAAAACGCCAATGTTAATAAAGCCTGTGCTTGTTCGCCATCTAGCGAATATATCCGGTATTGCACCTAAAAATGTGCCAGACAGGATACCACATTCACTAATGGCAAAGTAGACGCTCGTTAATGAGCTTGCTAGACACTGGTCAGACGACTGATTGATTGACCGGAGTCTGCCTGAATGGTCAGTCTCTGCTAATACACTCACATCTTAGTGAATCAAGGCCTCTGTTTCTAGTTAGTTTAGTAGTCCGTTATTACACCTGGAATGTACGGTGTCATGTTTCCATTCGGCAGAAAGTCCTTTCAGTCCAGGTGGTGGTGTGTGACATCCTTGGTGAGGTTGGGAAAATTCGGGGTCTTGTGAAAGACAGGGGGGGGGGGGGGGGGCGAAAGGCCTGGATGAAGGCGTGGAGAAATATCAGGCCCGTAGCTGCAGCCTTTTGATCTCAGGTGGTAGTCCCTGTCCCTTTTTCCTCCTTTTCACCTCCCTAGATTTTGGTAGGCTTGGCTTTTTTATGAAAGGCTGAATTCACTGAAGATCTGAGTTTCTTAGTCTTTTCTTGGGTGTAGATAGGGTTATAAGTTTCTTGTGTTATGCCTAGGAGTCCAGAGTGAGTAGGACTCTAGGCTAAATGGTTGGTCTTAGTTTTGGTATAAATAATATGTATTGATTAGGCCATAAAGGCCTTTTTTCATGCAAGTACAGTTAAGTGTGTGGAATTGGATTAAAAATTGATGTATGTAATCATGTCGTTTGGCCGTAAAGGCCGATGCTTTCTCTTTACAGAGATGATGGGCCATAAAGGCCACTAATAGAACACAGTATTGTTTGTAGTGTTGGCTAAGGGGGTCATAAAGGCCTCCTTTGCCTATATTATGTTTTTTTTGGCAGGTAAGCCATAATGTTTTCTTTGCAGGTTGTGGACATTTTTTAGTGCAAGCCCTAGGCTAAAATACCTTTGCCTATAAGTCTTGCTGTTCTTTGTGATGAAGTATCCCGTGTATATTTGGACTGGAAAGTTTTGAGTTATTTATTGTATGTTTTTTACTTTTGTATAAAATAATTTTGCTTGCTGGTTGCAAGTTCACCTAATAAAAATATCTCTATTCCTGACTCTGTGTGGAGAGGTTGTGCTGATCTGTGCTCTGCTGAGCTCCAGGAAGGCCTGAAAAGCCGGGGGCTTGAGTGTCCCAGCCAGCTCAGGGAGGATGTCTGTTCCTGGGCCTGGCCCTGCCGGTGGAGGACCCCCTGAGGGACTTAGTACCGGTCCTGATCCATCAACTGTAGAGGACCTGGGAACAGCCCCAAGGAAGGGGGGAGGCTATGGAGAATTTCGGGGGCGTGTGGTGGTCAGAGTGAAGGAGGTGGAGAAGGAGGAAGCCAAAGTGGCCAAGCTAACCCTGGAGCTAAAAAAGTTGAGATCCAGTTATGACCGGGTATGGAGCACTAAAAGGCAATCCATGAAACTGGACTTGGAAGCTCTGGAGGTGAAAGTCTCTCAGCAAGCTAAATATGTGGCTGCTTTGAAGAAGAAAGGTGGAATTCTGAAAGAAAAATTTGGAAATGATAGCTGCTTCAGAGCAGCAAGGAGTAGGTGCGTGGCGGAGGCCAGAGGTCCCGTAGGGGATACCCTCATCCATGGAGGAGTTATCAGAGGAGCCGGTGAAGGAAGGAAAGCGGGAGCAGGAGCTGGCTGAGCCCGCTGCAACGAGTTCAAAAATGGCGCCGGCAGATATGGAAGACACCAAGGAGGTGGGTGGTTCAGGCTCCCTCCCCCCCAGGCAGCGTTGTGCGGATTGGGGATCGAGAGTGGAGGAGGTGGAGGCGGGAGAACTGCACTTCGTTCCGGAAGTGGAGCTGAACCTGGGGAGCGGGAGCTTCCGGTTTACTTCGGAAGAATCCGGAAGTGAGGAGGAGGTGGATACTGTGCGGAAGCCGGCTAAGCCGGTCTTGAAGGAGCGAGCTGTTTTTGTCCAGCTGCAGCGGATCCCAAGCTCCTTGGGGAGCTCTGTCTTAGTGCGGGACGGAGTACCATTAGTTGGGAACGCGGTGCAAGACCCCGGAAGTGTGGACGGTATGGGGGTTAAGGACACTGTCGGTGGTAAGGAGTCTGTAGTCTGTGATCATGTGGTAACAGCTCCCCTGGCAGAGCAGGGGGCGGGAGCTTTGGTTCCTTCAGCCCCGCTAGGCTCCGCCCCTCCGAAGGTGGGGGCTACTGTGGAGGGAGATGCTGCGGTGTCCGGCTCTCCTGATGAGGCTTTGGCTGCTTCAGTGCAGGTGTCTGTCACAGGTGTGGCACAAAGGGGCACTTTGCGGCCACATGCCCCGTAATAAGGTGTTCCCTCTGCCAAGAGATTGGGCACCTGGCGAAGGATTGTAATGTTGTACGGTGCAACCTCTGTGGGGTCCTAGGCCACACGTATAGCCAGTGTCCAAAGGCACTCCGAAACCTCCCTGCGGCAGAAATTGCAGCCGAGCTGGATGGGATGGATGCTGAGGAGGCAGAGGTAGCAGCAGAGAGGGCCAAGTCCTCTTCAGTGGGGACCCCGGTGGGGGAGGGGGTGGCTTCTTTGGATCCTCCTGTGATAGTTCCTCCTGCTGAGTCCATTTCTGATAGTACCCCGGTAGTTTTGCCTGCTAGGTCTGTCCCCCCTCCTGGTAAGGGGAAGAAGTTAGTGGAGGCTGCTAGAGGGGCTGGGGTGGTGAGTGCAAAGCCTGGGTCGGTGGTGCCTGCTCCCCTGGTCCTCCTCCCTTTACGGAGGAAGGACAAGGTCAGTAAGTGGCCTCAGGGGTAACAAGTCCCTGTTCAGGGTGTGCAGGGTGGTGCCCAGGTAGAGGAGGGGTGGTCGGTGGTGGGTGGGCATAGTAAGCCGGTCCTATCATCTGCAGGGTTTGTCTCCTATTTGGAGGTGGGGGATGTGACCCTTGGCAATATGTTTGGGGTTCTGTCTGGGGAGGAGGAGGTGTCTGAGGACCCTATCTCCCCGATGGAGGATGAGGAGGCAGGGGGGTCTCTTAAGAGGTCTGGAGACCCTTCTAAAAAGGTCAAGAAAAGGGTTAAGAAACGCCACTCTCAATTGTCTTCCCGCTTCGATAAAGGTGGCAACCATTAATGTTGCCAGCCTAAAATCTGTAAGTGCTAGAGAGTCAGCCATATTTTGCTCAGTGATATTGATGCTGATGCTGATGTTTTCTTTTTGCAAGAGACCAGGTTGGCCAGCTTGGCTGATGTCCATCTGGCCAAGCGGGAGTGGAGGCGCGGGCCTTCCTACTGGTCTCTTGCGGCTGAGGCTTACAGCGGAGTTGTGGTGCTTTTTACCGGTATGGTAACGTGCTGGCGGATCATTGAGGTGGATATTGGACGATGTTTGATCTTGGATGTCCTTGTGGGGGGCAGGAACTGCGCCTAATCAACATCTATGGACCGCAGTCCAAGTGGGACAGGAAATGCCTCTTCACAAGGATCAAGCCTTTCCTTTTTACGTCCCGGCTGGTTGTCTTTGGAGGTGATTTTAACACCGTAACTAGGGCCAATGACAGGCTGGGATATGACAGCGTTTTTCTTAATGCTATTGTCAGGGAAGCAGGTCTGGTGGATGCCTTGGTTAAGCGCAGCCCAGACAGCACGGGTTTCACGTTTAGGAGAGGTAATAGTCAGAGTGGGATAGACAGGTTTTTTTTCTTGAAGGATGACTCTGCCTTCTCTGAGTGTCGGGCGGTGGAGTTCTCCGACCACCTTATGCTTACTGTGGCTTTGAAACCTTCAGACACGCCGCTGAGAGGGAGATTGAATTCGGTTCTGCTGGAAGATGAGGAGGTGAGACAATTCTTCGAGGAGCCCAGGAGACCGTGCTGGATTTCTGCAACAGTAAGTCGGAGTGGTGGGAGCTTACTAAGGTGCGGATCTGCAGGTTTTGTAAGGCCATAGGTAAGAAAAAGCAATTTAATAGGTATACTGCTTACCAACGGTTATGGAGGAAGCTCGACCGCCTTGTTTCTAGCGGTGGGGATTCTGGGGCAATCTCAGAGGTCAAGCTTCTCCTTAGGGAGTACCAGTATGACCGGCGTGCCTCTTTGGTTCTGGAAAGGGACTAAGGGAAGTACCACTCGCCCGACCCTTTTCAGAACTGCAAACAAGGTGCTGCGATTAAGACGGTCTCTGCCTTGAGAGATGGTACAGGGTCCTTGGTTAAATCCAGGTTAGGGATTCTAGAAGTCTCTAGGTCCTTTTATGTGGACTTACTAAGCAAGAAGCACCTCGAATCTACACCAGGTCTGGAAGGTAATGTCACGCCTACAAGTTTGACAGAAGATATTACTGCGAAAGAGGTGGCCAAAGCCATTGACAGTCTGGCCATTAAAAAGACTCCTGGGCCAGATGGTTTTACAGCAGAGTTCTTTAAGACCTTTAAGTACAGCTTGGCGCCTCATCTTGCGGAGGTTTACAACTGCTGTCTGAGTGAGGGATCTCTCCCTCCCTCCATGAGACAGTCTGCGGTGATTCTTCTGTCAAAGGGTAAGGATCCCTCGGCTTTTGAGAACTGGCGCCCCATTAGCCTTCTCAATGTCAATAGAAAGGTTCTGGCTAAGATCTTGTTCTGGCACTTGTCATCACTGGCAGGCGGTTTGCTTTCTCATCAGCAGCATTGCTTGGTCCAGGGCAGGAGTACCTTCACAGCGGTTTTAGCTGTCCAGGAAACTCTGGAATGGTGTAAGACTGAAGGATGGGGAAAGTTTTTGCTGGCTGTGGACCAGGCGAAGGCTTTTGACTGGGTTGACCATAAGTACCTCTGGCATCTCCTGGACCGGTACGGTTTGGAGGGGGGGTTCATTGGCTGGCTGAAGACATTATACAGAGAGGCTGAGAGCTTTGTGTTGGTGAATTGCTGGGTTGGGCGGTCCTTTGAGGTTGGATCCGGGGTGCGCCAGGGGTGCCCGCTGAGCCCTTTGCTCTACGCCTTTGCCATTGACCCTTTTGTTAGGAGGTTAGATGGTGGGGTGGTGAGCAGGGTGCTACCGGGGATCCGCCTTTGAGGGTCGTGGCTTATGCTGATGACATTTCTGTTTTCATCTCTGGACCGGAGGAGGAGCAGGAGGTGGTCTCAGTGATGGATCAGTATGCCAAGGCATCAGGTTCCAAGGTCAACCAGGACAAATGTGAAGTTCTCTGGATGGGTAGGGAGGGTGAGAGCGTCTCACTTCCGGACATCTTCCCAGTGCCTCAGCAGAATGTGAAAATTTTAGGTATCAATTTTGGCCCTGCTGATTACAGCAAGTCAAATTGGGAGACCAAACTGTCTTCTGCCGAGGTCAAAGTGAGATGCTGGAAGGGGTGGCGGCTCTCCTTGAGGGAAAGGGTTGACCTGATAAAGACGTTTCTGATCCCAGTATTTTTATATGTCAGCTCTATACGAGGATTTACAGCTGTTTCTTCCAGATGTTATGGGGGAACAGGCTGAACCTTGTCAGGCGGGATGTAACTTACTCATCCAGGCGGGAGGGTGGCCTAGGTATGGTCAACTCAGTGGTCTTTTTCTCTCTGATGTTTTTAAAACATAACTTTGGTAATATTCTGGAAGAGAGACCACCTGCATGGGTAAGACTTTTCCAGGTCTGGTTTAGACCCTTTCTGAACAGTTGGGAGAGTGGCGGGCCAGTGAGAAGCCTGCGGGTCAAGCATGGTAAGCTCCCGGCTTATGTAGCCCCATGCCTGAAGTTACTCCGGCGGTGGCATGTAACGGCGGAGGAAGTCAGATCCCTCCCTAGGAGGCTCCTGGGTGAGAGGATTGTGGCGACCGCTTTCCATGCACCGTTGGCCTTGAAGGATTGCCCGGGCCATACTATGAGGGAGGGTTTACATTTGGTAAATTCAGAACAGATTCCCTTGAAGTTTAGGGACCTGGCCTGGCTCGCCTTCCATGGCAGGCTTTACGTAAGGGGTAACTTGGAGTACCGTCCTCTGGATGACCGTGGTTGTCCGAGGTCGGAATGTCAGGGTAAAGTGGAAAGTATAGACCACTTCTTGCTTCAGTGCCCCTTCAACGTAGAAGTATATAAAGAGGTGGGTGGGGCTCTGGGTGTCCCTTTCCTCCATTGCATGTCTTATGCAGAGTGGGTGTATGGGGCATTCCACAGCTGCTGGGGTTTTGATTTGGACACCTTATTCTTAGTTAGTGTAGTGATTCGTTATTACACATGGAATGCACGGTGTCAGGTCTCTATTCGGCAGAAAGTCCTCCCTGTCCAGGAGGTGGTGCGTGGCATCCTTGGTGAGGTTGGGAAGATTCAGGGCCTTGAGAAAGGCAGGTGGTGGCGGAGGGCTTGGATGGAGGTGTGGAGGAACATCGAGCCTGTGGCTGACGCCTGTTGATCTCGGGTGGTGGGGTCTACCCCTATTTCCTTCCTTTATTCACCCACCTAGATTTTGTGAGATGAGAATCCTTTTTTTAAGGAAGACTGCAGACGCTCCAGTCTATGTTTCTTAGTCTTTTTCAGTGCGTATTTATTGTATTGTTTGATAATTTGATACACAATTTATGTTCGGTATGGGCCGTGAGGCCATTTGCAGCAGGAAAATGGAAATTGTATGCATTTACTATTGCCCTTTGGTTCATATAGACCCCTTTATAAGTTTAGTGTCCTATCGGGCACTGTTCTATTATGTGCATGATAGGGACAGCGGGTTTGTTGCTCCTTGTTCTCGGACGTAAAGGCCTATGAGTTATTATTGTTCTTTTCTCTGTGCCTTTCGTTCCAGGAATGGGACTTTATGGTTTGAGCTGCATAGACGGCATACCTTGTTTTCCTTTATGATGTGTTTTTTTTCCTCAGGGACTTTGGGTTACGTTTATGGGTTATGTTTATACTTATTCTTTTGTATTTTTATAAAAAAATGTGATGACATTAATACATAAATAAAATATCTCCATTCCTGACTCTGTGTGGAGAGGTGGTGCTGATCTGTGCTTTGCTGAGCTCCAGGAAGGCCCGAGAAGCCTGGGGCTAAAGTGCCCTGCCCAGCCCAGCCCAAGTAGGATGGCGAATCCTGGGCCTGGGTCCAGCGAGAGGAAGGCCCTGGAGGGGTCTAGTACCGGCCTCTCTTTTCCACCGGTAGAGGACCTGGGAACGGCCCCTAAGAAGGGGGAAGCTTACTCTGACTACCGGGACTGTGTGGCCACTCGGGCCAGGTTAGTAGAGAAGGAGGAGCCAAGCTCCAGAAGCTGACTCTTGAGCTAAAGAAGCTCATCCTACGACCGTGTATGGTCTACAAAGCGGCAGGCCATGAAACCGGGCCTGGAGGCGCTGGAACTACATGTGACCCAGCAGGGGAGGTATGTGGCAGCGCTGCGGCGCAAGAATGGCGTCCTAAGTGAAAAATATTTCAATGAAGCGAGATTTAAGACCACAAGAAGCCACAGTGTTGCGGCTATGCGGGGTCCAGTGGAGGAGGCCTTCTCGGTGGAGGAATTGTCGGGAGAGTTGCCGGTGGAAGGCGAGCAGGAGCAGGGGCAGGCTGAGCCCGCAGCATCCTCAGAGAAAATGGCGCCTAAAATGGAAGACAGCATGGTTGTGGGATCGTCAGAGTCCCTACCCCCTGGGCAGTAGCCTGTGGATTGGGGGACCCTGGTGGAGGAGGCAGAATCGGCGGGCGGATTGCAGTTCGTGGCAGAGGCGGTGCCAGAACTGCGTGGAGCCGACTTCCGGTTTACGTCCGAGGACTCGGAGGAAGAAGCCGGAAGTGACGTCATCCCCCGCAAGCCGGCCAAACCGGTGGTGAAAGAGCATGCCGCCTTTGTCATGCTGCAGCGCATCCCCAAGGACGTGCTGGCAAAGGCAGGGGCGCCGCTGTCTGTACAGAAGGAGAAGGACTCTGCTGAGTGTGTTGGTGAGATGGCTGTGGACACTGGGGTAGCGGGTATAATGCCTGCAAATTTGTCCGAGGTGCAGGTTTGCCCTACAGTCCTGACTAAGGGTGTTTCCCCTCCGGTTGTGGTCCCGCTAGGCCCCGCCCCTTCGGGGGGCATGGTGGCCTCTGGTGTGCAACCAGCAGGTCCCCCAGTTTCTCCTCAGGGGGCTCCGGGTTCTCAGGTCCAGGCTCCTGCGGGTCAGGTTCAGGTCGGTTCTCCTGCTGGTGTGGGTGGTCCCCAGCCCCAGGCTTCCCCAGGTCCTGGCTCATCTGCGTCTGCCCCTTCAGTTGCTGCTGCTGGTGGGGCGGCTTCCCCTGGCCATCCCCCCTCGGTGGTGAGTGCCCCTGGGGCTAGATCGGGGCTCAGTTACTCCGCTGCTGTTAGGGGAGGTCAGGGGTCAGTGGGATCAGCCCGAGCAAGGGAAGGTAATCTACCCACTTCCGCCGCGAGGCGAAATGTTGTTCAACTCAAGTGGTCAGGGGAGGGTCCCTCCTTTAGCAGGAGTGAGGTCATAGACCGGATACTAGAGATGGGCTCCCGTGCCACGGATATTTTCGCGTTTATTGCTCCAGTTAGTACTAGAGAATATGATGTGTCCTTTATGCGGCCGGAATTGTTGGACCTCTTTTGGCAGAGATATGTGGCCACCTTTGTCACCAACCCTAGGTGGGTGGGCCTTACCCCGAGGCTCGTCTCTCGCCAGTCCCTGATTAAAAAATAACGGTGCTGCTGAGAAATGAATCCATCCCAGCATCAGATATTGTGGTCTGGCTAACTAGATATGGGGATGTGATGGGGCCCCTTGGGAAGATCAATGATCAGAGGGGAATATGGACGGGTGGGTGGACGACCACCGTCCGCTTAAAGGTGGTTGGAAATGTGCTCCAGCACATTCCCTCTTCCGCTTTTCTAGGAAAGGACCGCCTGATAATTTTTTATGCGGGTCAGCCGAGGGTCTGCCACCAGTGTGGGGGCAAGGGGCATTTTGCGGCCACCTGCCCCATCATTAGATGTTCCCTGTGTCAGGAAATAGGACACCTGGCCAGGGACTGCAATGTTATCCGATGCAATCTCTGCGGGGAGCTTGGGCATTCGTACCCCTTTGAAGTCCCCTGTTGTTCCCCCTTGTGTGCCAGGAGTAAGAAACAGCTGTGGGAGGCTGCTAAGGGGGCCGGGATGGTAAAGGTTAGGTCTAGTCCCTCAGTGTCTGCTCCCCCCGTGCTCTTGCCGCTGCGGAGGAGTGGGAAGCCCGGTAGGGAGTCCCGGGAGTCCCAAGGTTCTGCTCCAGTAGGGGCTCAGATGGAGGAGGGGTGGTCCCTGGTGGGTAGGCGGAATAAGCCAGTTTTGTACCCAGTGGGGTCGGTGTCCTATTTAGAGGTGGGGGATGTGGCCCTGGGGAATAGGTTTGGGGCTTTGTCGGGGGAGGAGGAGGGGTCAGGTGATCCCGCTTCCCCAATGGAGGACGAGGATGCTGGGGGGTCTCTTAAGAGAGTGAGGGACCCTGCCAAGAAATTCAAGAGGAGGGTTAAGAAACGTCCCTCTCAACTACCTTAATGGCAGCTATTAACGTTGCCAGCCTACGGTCTGTAAGAGCGAAAGAAACAGCCTTATTTTTGCTCAGCGGGATGGAAGCTGATGCTTGCTTTTTGCAGGAGACCAGGTTGTCCAGCTTGGCCAATATACATCTGGCTAAGCGTGAGTGGAGCACGCAGCCCTCCTACTGGTCTCTTGCGGCTGAGCCTTACAGCGGAGTTGCGGTGCTTTTTACCGGCATGGTAACGTGCCGGCGGGTAATTGAGGTAGAGATTGGAAGATGTCTGACCCTGGATGTCCTTGTGCGGGGGCAGGAGTTGCGGCTGAAGTGCCTCTTCACAAGGATCAAGCCTTTCCTTTTTACATCCCGGCTGGTTGTCTTTGGAGGAGATTTTAATACTATCACTAGGCCCAAGGACAGGAGTGGCTTCAATGACAGGCTGGGATATGATAGCATTTTTTTAAATGGTATAATCAGGGAAGCAGGTCTGGTAGATGCCTTGGTTAAGAGCAGCCCAGACAGCACTGGTTTCACTTTCAGGAGAGGTAACAGTCAGAGTAGGATAGACAGGTTTTTTTTGAAGGAGAACTCTGCCTTCTCGCCACCTGTGTGTCGGGCGGTGGAGTTTTCCGATCACCTTATGCTATCTGTGACTTTGAATGTTTCAAACACGCCGCTGAGAGGGAAGGGCATCTGGAAAATGAATTAGTCTCTGCTGGAGGATGAGGAGGGGAGACGGTCTTTCGAGGAGTTCTTTCAGGCTCAGGAGACGGTGCTGGATTTCTGCGGCAGTAAGTCTGAGTGGTGGGAGCTTACCAAAGTGCGGATCAGCAGGTTTTTCAAGGCTGTAGGTAAGAGAAGGCAGTTTAATCAGTATATCGCCTACCAACGGTTGCGGAGGAAGCTCGACCGCCTTGTTTCTAGCGGTGGAGATTCGGGGGCAATCTCGGAGGTGAAGCTTCTTCTCAGGAAGTACCAGTATGATCGGCGTGCCTCTTTGGTTCTGGAGAGGGATTGTGGGAAATACCACTCACCTAATCCTTTCCAGAACTGCAAACAGAGTGCAGCGATTAAGACGGTCTCTGCTCTGAGAGATAGTACGGGGTCCTTGACAAGATCCAGGTCAGGGATTCTGGAGGTCTCCAGGTCTTTCTATGCAGACTTACTGGGTGAGAAGCGCCTTGACCGGACAAGGATGCTGAGCTTTTTGGAGTCTACGCCAGATCTGGAAAGTAATGTCCCACCGGCGGGTTTGACTGGGGAAATTACTGCAGAAGAGGTGGCCAGGGCCATTGATAGTCTGGCCATTAAGAAAACCCCTGGGCTGAACGGTTTGACAGACGAGTTTTTCAAAACCTTTAAGTCCTGCCTGGCACCTCGCCTCGCGGAGGTTTACAATTGCTGTCTGGATGAGGGATCCCTCCCTCCTTCCATGAGGCAGTCTGCAGCAGTTCTCTTGTCAAAGGGTAAGGATCCTTCGGCTATTGAGAATTGGTGCCCCATAAGCCTCCTCAATGTCGATAGAAAGGTTTTGGCAACGATCTTGTTTTGGCGCTTGTCATCAGTGGCAGATGGATTGCTTTCTCGTCAGCAGCATTGCTCGGTCCAGGGCAGGAGTACCTTCACAGCGGTGTTAGCTGTCCGGGAGGCCCTGGAGCGGTGTAAGGCTGAAGGATGGGGCAAGTTCTTGCTGGCGGTGGACCAGGCAAAGGCCTTTGATAGAGTCAATCATGAGTACCTCTGGCATCTCCTGGACCGGTACGGTTTGGAGGGGAGGTTCATTGGCTGGCTGAAGACGTTGTACAGGGAGGCTGAGAGCTTCATGTTGGTGAATGGCTGGGTTGGAGCGGCCCTTTGGGGTCAGATCCGGGGTGCGCCAGGGGCTCCCGCTGAGCCCCTTGCTCTATGCCTTTGCCATTGACCCTTTCGTCAGGAGGTTAGATGGGGCGGTGAGCAGGGTGCCGGTGGGTGCTACTGGGGATCCGCCTCTGAGGGTCTTGGCTTATGCTGATGACATTTCTGTTTTCATCTCTGGACCAGAGGAGGCGCAGGAGGTGGTTTCAGTGATGGATCAGTATGCCGAGGCATCAGGTTCCAAGGTCAACCAGGATAAATGTGAAGTTCTCTGGATGGGTAGGGAGGGTGAGAGCTTCTCACTCCCGGACACCTCCCCAGTGCCTCAGCAGAGTATCAAAGTATTGGGCATTAATTTCGGCCCTGCTGAATACAGCAAGTTAAATTGGGGAACCAAAGCGTCATATGCCGAGGTAAAAGTGAGATGCTGGAAGGGGTGGCGGCTCTCCTTGAGGAAAAGGGTTGATTTGATCAAGACTTTCCTGCTCCCCGTCTTTTTTTACGTCAGCTTCGTTTGCCTCTTGCCAGAGTCGCTCTATACGAGGATCTACAGCTGTTTCTTCCAGATGTTATGGGGGAATCGGCTGAACCTCGTCAGGAGGGATGTGACCTACTCATCCAGCGGGGAGGGTGGCCTAGGTATGGTCAACCCGGTGGTTTTCTTCTCTGATGTTCCTGAAGCATTATCTTGGTAGCATGTTGGTAGAGAGACCGCCTGCATGGGTAGGACTGTTTTGGATCTGGTTTGGACCCTTTCTGAGCAGTTGGGAGAGTGGCGGGCCAGTGAGAAGCCTGCGGGTCAAGCATGGTAAGCTCCCAGCTTATGTGGCCCCGTGCCTGAAGTTACTCCGGCGGTGGCATGTGACTGCAGAGGAGGTCAGGTCCCTCCCCAGGAGACTCCTGGGTGAGAGGATTGTGGTGACCGTTTTCCATGCGCCATTGTCCTTGAGAGATTGCCCAGTCATGTTATGAGGGAGGGTTTGATAAATCTGGAGCAGATCCCCTTGAAGTTGAGGGACCAGGCCTGGCTCACCTTCCATGGCGGGCTTTACGTGAGGGGCAACCTGAAGTACCGTCCTCCGGATGACCGTGGTTGTCCGAGGTCGGAGTGTCAGGGTGAAGTGGAGACTATGGACCACTTCTTGCTTCGATGCCCCTTTAACGTAGAAGTGTATCAACAGGTGGATGGAGCTCTGGGTGTTCCTTTTCTCTGTCGCATGTCTTATGCGGAGTGGGTGTATGGAGCATTTGAAGTTCGCTCGGGTTTTAATTTGGACACTCTGTTTTTAGTCTGTTTAGTGGCCTGGTACTACACATGGATGGCACGGTGTCAGGTATCCATTCGGCAGAAAATCCTCCCTGTTCAGGTGGTGGTGATTGACATCCTGGGTGAGATTGGGAAAATTCGGGGCTTTGAGAATGACAGGCTGCGGCGAAGGACTTGGATGGAGGCGTGGAGGAACATCAAGCCTGTGGCTGCTGTCTGTTGATCTCGGGTGGTGGGATCTGTCCCTGGTTTCTGCCTCTTTCACCCCCCTAGATTTTGCAGATAAGGTCTTTTTGATGAAAGGTTGGCAGGGGTAGGGCACTGAAGGTCTACGGGTTTTTTAATCCTTTTGCAGTGTATGTGATTGTTATTGTCTTCTTAGTTATTATTGTATAGTTAGGCCTTAATGGCCATATGCAGCAGTTATATATGGAAATTGCATGAGTCTGTTTAAGAATCTGAAACAGCGGTTGCTGTTCTTTGGCCATAAGGGCCTATGTATATATCTATGTGTGAGTTTCCCTTTCAGGAATTGGACTCTTACATCATGGGTCGTAAAGGCTAAGTTTATTATGTTTTTTGTTCCCCAGGGACTTTTTTTTTCATTTCAGTTCATGTGTTATGTTTGTACTTATTTATATATTTATATTTTATATTTTTGTAAAAAAAAGTTAATACTGGTTATGTATGACACAATACATATCAATAAATATTTCCATTCCTGACAGTACCCCCCCTCAAGGAGCGGCCTCAGGACGCTCCAAACAGTCCTTCATGGCCAACATGTTCCACTGCCCGGGTCAGGTGAATGGCTGGATATCCCAGTGCCGGAGTCAAGCGACTGCCTGGGTTTCCTGCTGGTAGACTTATCTTCTTGCAGGAGACCGCAGGAAGGCAGGTTGCTGGACACAGGATTTCCAGAAGCAGGCTGGGAATCAGGGGCTGGCACATCAGGCTGGGCAGCAAGCGGAGGCACATCAGGCTGGGCAGCGAGCAGAGGCACATCAGGCTGGGCAGCGAGCAGGGGCACATCAGGCTGGGCAGCGGGCACCGGGGCATCAGGCTGGGCAGCGGGCACCGGGTCATCAGGCTGGGCAGCGGGCACCGGGTCATCAGGCTGGGCAGCGGGCACCGGGTCATCAGGCTGGGCAGCGGGCACCGGGTCATCAGGCTGGGCAGCGGGCACCGGGGTCCTCTGGCAGGACAGCGGGCACCGGGGTCCTCTGGCAGGACAGCGGGCACCGGGGTCCTCGGGCAGGACAGCGGGCACCGGGGTCCTCGGGCAGGACAGCGGGCATCAAGGAATCGGGCAGGACAGCGGGCATCAAGGAATCGGGCAGGACAGCGGGCATCAAGGAATCGGGCAGGACAGCGGGCATCAAGGAATCGGGCAGGACAGCGGGCATCAAGGAATCGGGCAGGACTGCGGGCATCAAGGAATCGGGCAGGACAGCGGGCATCAAGGAATCGGGCAGGACAGCGGGCATCAAGGAATCGGGCAGGACAGCGGGCATCAAGGAATCGGGCAGGACAGCGGGCATCAAGGCATCAGGCTGGAGCGCAGGTGTCAGGTCATCAGGTGGGATCACAGAAGGCAGGTTCTCAGACAGCAGGCTGACCGGTTTGGATACTAGCAGGATGGTACTGGTTGGAAAGAATTTTCGCCTCTTGTTGGGTTTAGTTACTGAAACACTGCAAGTAAATGCAGGGCTGTAAACGGAGGGAGCAGCTAAAGACAGAGAAGAGCTGGAGGATGGAACAGAGAAGGGAGTAGTTTCTACAGAGGACTTCTTTACAGAGTTAAAGGCAGGGTAGGTGCAGCGAGTGGCAACAGGGTACTGACATGTGGTTGATAGCAGGGTATACTGGGCTGTAACTGGGGGTGCTGGGGGAAATGGAGGAAGAGAGCTTTGAGCAGAGGAATGATTAGAAGCAGGACTGGGTTGTTGCAAGCTGACTTAGGCTGGGTGTAACAAATCTGACCATGTCTGTAGTACTGGTTGAACAAAGCTCAGCTTACACATAGCCTGTCTGACCAAAGACTGCACTATGTTTATACAATCCACTAGCATATGCTGTGAACATGCTGAATAATGCTCCAAGAAACAATCCGGATCATCCTCCAACAACCATACCAGCGCGGTTACCAGGCAGCCATCCTCATGCGCTGCTCACGAGCGCTCCCAGGTGTACTCACTTCTGTGACATACTGTACATGCTGAGGGGAAACAGCTGAGGGAATCAATGGTGAAGGATTTAGATGTTCTGGTAGATCATAAGCCTAATAATAGCATACAATAACAAACTGCAGTTTTCCAAGCAAGCAAAATCTTTCTTGTATTAGGAGCGGTATAGACTCCAGAGAGGGACATAATTTGCCCCCTGTACAGATCATTAGCAAGACCTTATCTGGAATATGCAGTTCAGTATTGGGCACCAGTTTACAAAAAAAAGGATATTGGGTAACTGGAGAAGGACAGCCAAAGAGTGCAGAAAAGGACAGCCAAAGTGATAAGAGGCATGGAGGAGCTCCGCTATGAGGAAAGATTAGCTGAACTGAATGTATTCTCTCTTTAGAGGAGATTAAGGGGATATGATCAACATGGATCACATAGGTGGTCCATATAGTGAACTTGGTGTAGAGATGTCCACTTTAAGGTCATCACAGAGGACAAGGGGGCACTCTTTACATCTGGAGGAAAAGAGATTTCACCTCCAAAATGGAAAGGCTTCTTCACAGTAAGAGCTGTGAAAATGTGGAATAGACTCTCCCACAAGAGCTGGTTCTGACCAGCTCAATAGGTTGTTTTTTTTTTAAAAAAAGGCCTGGATTTTTTCCTAAATCTACAGAATATAACAGGATACTAATATTTATAGAGTTGATCAAGGGAATATCAGATTGCCTCTTGGGGGAACAGAAAGGAGGAGTGTTTTCCCTTGCTGGAGCAACTTGGGTCATGCTTTATTGGGTTTTTTGCCTTCCTCTGGATCAACTGTGAGAATGGGATTGTGTATTTGGGATTGTATATAATTTTATTTTCCCTTCTATAGGTTGAACTGGATGGACTTGTGTCTTTTTTCAACCAGACTAACTATGTAGCTATGAAACTAGGACCCCCCCCATTCCTTTTCCACCCTTGGTTTTCCCATATGCTCTCCCCTTAGCATGTAGTTTCTAGTTACATTTTTAGCCCCCAAGTGCATTACTTTACATTTATCAATATTAACCACTTTACCCCAGAAGCTTTTCCTAACTAGGCTTTTTCTATTTGGCACTGAGCTATTACAAATGGTAATTTCATGCTCATGCAACGCTGTACCCAAAAAAAAGTATGTCCTTTTTTTCTTTTGGGGGTATTTGATCACCACTGGGTTTTTTTCTTTTCTGTGATATAAACAAAAATTTTTTAAAAAAGATCATTTCTACTTTCAGTTATAAATAAATATCCTGTAAACTCAAATTTAGTCATAAATTTAGGCCAACATGTATTCTGGTACATATCTTTGATAAAAAATAAATCCCAATATGTGTATATTAATCGGTATGTGTGAAAGTTATAGTGTCTACAAATTATGGTGTGTGTGAGTATATGTATATATATATAAATATATATATTGTAATGGGGTTCGCTCGGCTGCGGGTGTGTTTGACCCCCTGGATGGGTGCACAACACAAAAACACAGGCACAGCACAACAACCGTGTAGGTGAAAAGCAAAAAGGTGCAGTTTATTTACAATATTTACAGAAAAACGTCAAACCAAAAAGAAACATCAAATCAAATCCTGGCCAACTTGGCTACTTACTGTACAAATAGCATCCCTAGCTATCCCTGATGCTATACCTAGTTGCTGGTAGTTGGAGGCTAGCCACACAGGCTTTTGTCTCTCTGCACACAGATAGGATGTTGCTCCCCAGTCAGTTTAGGCACAGATCTGGTTCCAGATTGGAGATATTTTATTATGTATTTGAGTCATACATATCCAACATACTTTTCTTATAAAAGTAAAAAACATAAATAAATAAATACAAACATGAAACTCATGCACAAACAAAAGTCCAGAAACTCCTGAAAAGGAAAAACTTTAACAAAGACCGCCCTTTAGGCTCACTATATAGTAGTCCCAGGCCCATGTTGGCCTATTACTTAAGTCCAAAAGGCCTTAATGGCCAGAGAAAGTTCATCCCTAAAAGGAGAAAAAAATCCATATATACATTAGGCCTTTATGGCCAAAAACATTCCCATATCCAAGAACTTATATAGCACAGGATATTCCCATGCAGTAGGCCTATTTGGCCAAAGAAAGGACATATGCAATTTCCAATCTCCCGCAATACTCGGCCTTTATGGCCTAAACTTACCATAGAAAGAGAACTTAACACATAAACAACAGTACAAACTTATCAGAAGGAAGGCCAAGAAACATAGACCTTCAGCGTCGCAACCTTTCATAAAATGGAATATTTCTTGACAAAATCTAGGGGGGTGAAAAAGGAGGAAAATAGGGACAGATGCCACCACCCGAGATAAGCAGACAGCAGCTACAGGCCTGATGTTCCTCCACGCCTTCATCCAGGCCTTCCACCGCCACCTGCCTTTCTCAAGGCCCCGAACTTTCCCAACCTCACCAAGGATGTCACGCACCACCACCTGAACGGGGAGGACTTTTTTCCGAATAGAGACCTGACACCGTGCGTTCCATGTGTAATACCGGACCACTACACTAACTAAGAACAGGGTGTCCAAATCAAAATCCTGGCGGCTTTCAAATGCTCCATACACCCACTCTGCATAAGACATGCAATGGAGGAAAGAGACACCCAGAGCCCCACCCACCTCTCTGTACACTTCTACGTTAAAGGGGCACTGAAGCAGGAAATGGTCCATAGTTTCCACTTCACCCCGACACTCCGACCTCGGACAACCACGGTCATCCAGAGGACGATACTTCAAGTTGCCCCTCACGTAAAATCTGCCATGAAAGGCGAGCCAGGCCAGGTCCCTAAACTTCAAGGGAATCCGTTCTAGATTTAACAAACGTAAACCCTCCCTCATGTTATGGCCTGGGCAATCCTTCAAGGCCAACGGCGCATGGAAAGCGGTCGCCACAATCCTCTCACCTAGGAGTCTCCTAGGGAGGGATCTGACTTCCTCCGCCGTTACATGCCACCGCCGGAGTAACTTCAGGCACAGGGCCTCATAAGCCGGGAGCTTACCGTGCTTGACCCGCAGGCTTCTCACTGGCCCGCCACTCTCCCAACTGCTCAGAAAGGGCCTAAACCAGATCTGGAACAGTCCTACCCATGCAGGCGGTCTCTCTACTAACATACTACCAAGATTATGTTTCAGGAACATCAGAGAGAAGAATACTATCGGGTTGACCATACCTAGGCCACCCTCCCGCCTAGATGAGTAAGTTACGTCCCTCCTAACAAGGTTCAGCCTGTTCCCCCATAACATCTGGAAGAAGCAGATGTAGACCCTCGTATAGAGCAACTCTGGCAAGAGGCAGACGAATTTGACATACAAAAATACAGGAAGCAGGAAAGTCTTGATCAGGTCAACCCTTTCCCTCAAGGAGAGCCGCCACCCCTTCCAACATCTCACCTTGACCTCAGCATCAGACAGTTTGGCTTCCCAATTTAACTTGCCATAATCAGGAGGGCCAAAATTGATGCCTAAGATTTTCACACTCTGTTGAGGCACTGGGAAGGTGTCCGGAAGTGAGAAGCTCTCACCCTCCCTACCCATCCAAAGAACTTCACATTTGTCTCGATTGACCTTGGAGCCAGACGCCTCAGCATACTGATCCATCTCCGAGACCACCTCCTGAGCCTCCTCAGTCCCGGAGATGAAGACAGAAACGTCGTCAGCATAGGCAACGACCCTCAGGGGTGGATCACCAGCAGCACCCACCGACACCCCACCCAACGCTCCATCATCTAGCCTCCTGACGAAGGGTCGATAGCGAAGGCGTAGAGCAGAGGACTCAGCGGGCACCCCTGGCGAACCCCGATCCAACCCCAAAGGGCCGCTCCAACCCAACCATTCACCAACATGAAGCTCTCAGCCTCCCTGTATAACGTCTTCAACCAGCCAAAGAACCTCCCCTCCAAACCGTACCGGTCCTGGAGACGCCAGAGGTATTCGTGATTGACCCGATCAAAGGCCTTTGCCTGGTCCACTGCCAGCAAAAACTTTCCCCATCCTTCAGCCTTACACCGTTCCAGAGCCTCTCAGACAGCTAACACCGCTGTGAAGGTGCTCCTGCCCTGGACCGAGCAATGCTGCTGACGAGAAAGCAAAACGCCTGCCACTGACAACAAGCGCCAGAACAAGATCTTGGCCAGAATCTTTCTATCAACATTGAGCAGGCTAATGGGGCGCCAGTTCTCAATAGCCAAAGGATCCTTACCCTTTGACAGAAGGATAACTGCAGACTGTCTCATGGAGGGAGGGAGGGATCCCTCATCCAAACAGCAATTGTAAACCTCCGCAAGGCGAGGTGCCAAGCTGGACTTAAAGGTCTTAAAAAATTCAGCTGTTAAACCGTCTGGCCCAGGAGTCCTCTTAATGGCCAGACTGTCAATAGCTTTGGCCACCTCTTCTGCAGTAATTTCCCCAGTCAAACTTGCAGACGAGACGCTACCCTCCAGACCTGGTGTAGACTCCAAAAAGCTCAACATCCTTGTCCGGTCAAGGCGCCTCTCACTCAGCAAGTCCACATAAAAGGACCTAGAGACTTCCAGAATCCCTGACCTGGATCTCGTCAGGGACCCCGTACCATCCCTCAGGGCAGAGACCGTCTTAACCGCTGCACCCCGTTTGCAGTTCTGGAAAGGGTCAGACGAGTGGTGCTTCCCATAATCCCTCTCCAGAACCAAAGAGGCCCGCAGGTCTTACTGGTACTCTCTGAGGAGAAGCTTAACCTTCGAGATTGCCCCAGAATCTTCACCGCTAGAAACAAGGCGGTCAAGCTTCCTCCGCAACCGTTGGTAGGCGTTATATTTGTTAAACTGCTTTCTCTTACCTATGGCCTTGAAAAACCTGCCGATCCGAACTTTAGTAAGCTCCCACCACTCCGACTTACTGTTGCAGAAATCCAGCATGGTCACCTGGGCCTGAAAGAACTCCTCGAAGGATTGTCGCACCTCCTCGTCTTTCAGCAGGGCCGAATTCAGCCTCCAGATGCCTTTCCCTTTCAGTGGCGTGTCTGAAATATTTAAAGTCACAGTAAGCATAAGGTGATCGGAAAACTCCACCGCCCGACACTCAGGTACCGAAAAGGCAGAGTCCTCCTTCAAAAAAAAAACCTATCTATCCTACTCTGACTATTACCTCTCCTAAACGTGTAATCAGTGCTGTCTGGGCTGCTCTTAACCAAGGCATCCACCAGACCTGCTTCTCTGACTATAGCATTCAGAAAAACACTGTCATATCCCAGCCTGTCATTGGATCCTCTCCTGTCCTTGGGCCTAGTTACGGTGTTAAAATCACCTCCAAAGACTACCAGCCGGGACGTAAAAAGGAAAGGTTTAATCTTTGTGAAGAGGCATTTCCTAAGCCACTTGGACTGCGGCCCATAAACATTAATAAGACGCAGTTTCTGCCCCCCCACAAGGACATCCAGGATCAGACATCTTCCAATCTCCACCTCAATAACCCGCCGGCACGTTACTGTAAGGGACCTCCTGACAGCACCTCTATCAATCCCCTGGCAGAGCCTCCCCAGAGTGCGGAGTCTAAGCACCGGAGCACTTGTTCACCAGGGCCCCTGATGGTGGGGATGGACTTGGAGCGCTCCGGTACCAGGTCGCAGCTGCTAGGTATCTCCAACAGGGGTAGAGGAGTCTGACAGGAGCTTCAGGTGGCTAAGAGTCTGATGTGAGGGAGCCTAGTGATCCCTGTGGGATGGATGGATGGATGAGCTAAATCAGAGTCATACAGGCCGGGTCGGTAACTAGCGGGTCGGTGAGGTACAAAACGGTAGGCAAAGGATAGTCGGGTCACACGCAGGGTCAATACCAAAAGATCAGATTTAAAGGGGAACATCCAGGAGCAGAGTCAGGCAGGCCAAGGGTCAGGACAAGAGAAGGCAGCAAGGTCAAACAATCCAGATCAAGATACTCACAACACAGGTAACAGCATACAAAGACCATTCGGCAACAAGTGTTTGTGCAGAGCTGGTTTAAATAGCCCGCCCTGCACCTGACAGGCGCCGCCTAGGTCCTAGTGCCTGCCTAGTACTGTCAAGACGATGGGTGCGCCTGGGTCCTAGTGCCCTGCCACCTACACGTCTTGGCAGACACCTACGCCTATGTAGACCCATGCGTCGCGATGGTCCCTGACATTGCCCCCCCTTATGGGTGCCCAATTGATCTCTCCACTGCGGGTGATCACGCACGAACCCCCGCATAAGTCTAGGAGCATGAACATTTTGAGCGGGTTCCCAAGAATTCTCCTCAGGACCATAGCTTTTCCACTTAATCAGAACCTGGGTCTGGCCCCCCTCCTCCGACAGTTCAAGATTGCTTCTAACTCAAATTCCTCCTGTTCCCCTACTATAATAGCCTCTGGGGGCCTGGATTTCCGATCCGGAAATGGGTCTGTGGCTACTGGTTTCAGCAAAGAGACCTGGAACACAGGATGAATCTTGAAGGTCTCAGGAAGGACCAGCTCGTAAGCTACCTCATTGATCATGCGTTTAACCTGGAAGGGGCCTAAAAATTTTGGTCCTAATTTCTTAGATGGGCACTGCAATTTTAGGTTAGTCGTTGCTAACCAGACCTTGTCACCAGGCTGCAATATTAATTCCCCCCTTCGTTTTTTGTCAAACGCCTCCTTGTTGTCTTCCTGGGCTTTAGCCATGGCTTCTTGCAATCGTTTGTTATTGTTTGAAAAAAAATCCATCATGTTTTGGGTAGCTGGGACCGTGCTTTCCGCAATCAGGTCATGCATGAATGTGGGGTGGAACCCATAATTTGAAAAAAACGGTGACTGTCCTGTAGCAGAGTGATTCGTGTTGTTGAATGCAAATTCCACCAGGGGCAAAAGGGTCAGCCAATCATCCTGTACAAATGAAGTGTAACATCTCAGATATTGCTCTAACGTCTGATTGGTCCTCTCTGTTTGCCCGTTGGTCTGAGGATGGAAGGCGGAAGAAAGCGAGAGCTTAATGCCCAGGGCCTTGCATAGGGCCCTCCAAAATTTGGAGGTGAACTGCACCCCTCGGTCGGATACCACATCCTCAGGAACCCCATGTAGCCTAACTACTTCTCTGATAAAGATCCTGGCGGTCTCTTCTGCTGATGGGGTCCCCTTCAGTGGTACAAAATGGCCCATCTTTGAAAGTCTGTCCACTACAACGAAAATTGCCGTATGTCCTTGGGATGGAGGTAGTTCCACTATGAAATCCATAGCAATCTTCTGCCAACATCGGGTGGGAATGGGTAGTGGGCATAGCAGCCCCCAAGCCTTGTTCCTGGTTGGTTTATTCCTTTGGCAAATCGCACAAGATTCCACGTAGCGTTTACAGTCCTTGTTCATTTCAGGCCACCATAAGGTGCGTTTAAGTAGTTCCAATGTTTTTGCCGTTCCGAAGTGCCCCGCCATTGGGTGATCGTGACAGTGCCCTAATACCTGTGTCTGCACCTCCTTTGGAACCACAATCAGCCCCTCTTTCCGTATCAGTCCTTCTTCGCGGGAGAGTGGTACTCCTGGCACTGTGGGACAAGCCTCAGATGCGTCCTGCAACTTAGCTCTCAGTTCCGTTTGGAGAGCCAAAACATTTCCAGCAGACAGAATGGTATCCGGTTTGAGTTCTTCCTCAGGATCCTCAAACATACGAGACAGGGCATCTGGCTTTGTGTTCTTTGAACCTGGCCTGTACGTGATGTGGAATGAGAATCGCAAGAAAAACAGGGCCCATCTGGCTTGGCGTGGTCTTAGACGTTTGGCTGTTTTCAAATATTCAAGATTTTTATGATCCGTGAAAATCAAAATTGGGTGCGCCGCTCCTTCCAGTAGATATCTCCATTCCTCCAACGCGGTCTTGATGGCCAACAGTTCTCGGTCCCCAATGTCATAATTGCATTCTGCCGAAGTAAGTTTCCTAGAGAAGAACGCCACTGGGTGTAGCAGTTCTTTGGGCCCCTTCCTTTGTGACAAGATGGATCCTACTGCGTTCTCGGATGCGTCTACCTCTAGTACAAAGGGCAGTGCCGTATCCGGGTGACCCAGAATGGGAGCGGTGGTAAATAGTCGCTTCAGGGTCTCAAATGCTTCTTGAGCTCCTGATGTCCATTTAAAGCGACTTCCTGACTTAGTCAACTGCGTGATAGGGGAGACCAGACCTGAAAAGTTCCTGATGAATTTTCGATAAAAGTTGGCGAATCCAATAAACCTTTGGACGCCCTTTTTATCGGTTGGAGCTGGCCAATCAAGGATTGCCGAGACCTTTTGGGGATCCATTGCGATCCCCGCAGTGGAGATGATCAAACCCAGAAAGGAAATGCTCTGCTGCTCAAAACTACACTTCTTGGCCTTGGCGTATAGGCCGTGCAAGCGCAGTCGCTCCAGGACCTTAACTACATGGCTTCTGTGGATGTCTAGGGATGGGGAAAAAAAATCAGAATATCATCCAGGTAGACAATAACAAAAATGTCCAAGAAATCTCTAAACACATCATTCACAAAATGCTGAAACGTAGCCGGGGCATTGCATAGTCCAAAAGGCATGACCAGGTACTCAAAGTGACCAAACCTAGTACGGAAGGCTGTCTTCCACTCATCCCCCTCCCGGATGCGTACCAAGTTATATGCCCCACGCAGATCCAGCTTCGTGAAGCAGACCGCTGTCCTTAGGCTTTGAAACAACTCAGGAACCAACGGTAGGGGGTAGCGGTTTTTAATGGTTACCCAATTTAATTCCCTATAATCCACACAGGGCCTCAATGTTCTGTCTTTTTTCTCCACAAAGAAAATACCCGCCCCTGCCGGTGAAGTGGAAGGGCGGATGAACCTCTTCTGGAGATTCTCCTCAATGTACTCCTTCAATACCCCCAATTCTCTCTCAGACAGTGGAAAGATACAACCAAAAGGGATCTTAGAACCTGGCAATAAATCGATGGGACAATCATATGGTCAATGTGGGGGTAATGTGTCAGCCCCCCGTTTACTAAACACATCTAAATACCCGTGGTATGCTGCTGGCACAACCTGTCTTAAGCTAGCATCCTCCTCAGCACATAAGAGGATTTGGGGGCCCTGGGGCCCCAAGGCATGGCAGTTTTTCTGACAATAGTCAGAGGAAAAACTAAGAGACCCGGTTTTCCAGTTGATCTGGGGGTTGTGGGCCTGCAGCCACGGAAGCCCCAGAATCACTGGAAAAAGGGGTGACGCAATAGCGTCAAAATGTAACAACTCCTGGTGGGAGCCCAATATGGTGGCGAGTATGGGAGGGGTTTCTTAGGTCAACTAAACCTGATTTTATCTGACAGCCATCAGCCAAGAACAAATTAAGCCCCCATTTCCTGGCCTGTAGTGGTATCCCCTGCTGGCGGGCAAAACCAAGATCCAGGAAGCGACTGCAGGCCCCCGAATCAATGATTGCAGTGGTCTGCACGGTTCTTTCCGGCAGCTGAAACAAGAGGGGTACCGCTAAGTAACTGGATTGACTTATGTTACTCAGAGACAAAGGAACTTTAGATCGTGACTTACGTGTCTTTACTGGGCAGTTCCGCACAGCATGCCCAGCTTCCCCGCAGTAAAAGCACAGGTTCCTAGCACGTCTTCTCTGGCGTTCCTCGGGGGTGAGGGCCTGCCGAGCCAATCCCAGCTGCATAGGCTCAGAAGTGTCAGTGGGAACGGCTGGTGGAACATCAGCAAGAACGGGGTGACCTGTGCCCCTGGAGGGTGTCCAAGTAGCTCCTTGACCCTGACCTGTCCTCTCAGACCGGCATTCCCGTAACCTGCGATCAATTTGTATCGCCAGGTCGATCAGATCCTTTAGGGACTCGGGGAGGCCAACCCGGGCTAACTCATCTTTAAGCCCCTCCGAGAGTCCGACCCGAAATTGGTGACGCAGGGCTGCGTCGTTCCAATGCGTGTCCCCTATCCATCACCTGAACTCCGAGGCATATTCCTCCGCAGCTCGACGACCCTGTCATAGGGCATAAAGGGTGGTTTCAGCCGAAACCACCCATTGGGGGTCGTCATAGAGGACCGACATGGCTTTAAAAAATGCGTCCAAAGTCTGCAATTGGGGGTCCTGCGTTTCCCTTAGTCTAAGGGCCCAATCCTGGGGTTCGTCTTGCAGCAAGGAAATTACAAACCCTACTTTGACTGACTCCGTGGTAAACGAACGAGGTTGTAAGTCAAAATATAAGTAACAGGCATTTTTAAATGTCCTAAAACGTGCTCGATCTCCCCGAAAACGTTCAGGCATGGGCACGCGGGGTTCGGCTGGTGGAGCTGCAGCCGCAGCCCCTATGGGCGATCCAGAAGTTACCTCAGCATCAACAGCTAAGGCCTGGCTCTGAGGGAGGTCCCCAGACACAGTTAAAGTGTCAAACCGATCTTCCAATCGGGCGCATTTGTCCTGCAGGGCAGTTACTGCCTGCGTCAGGGCGGACAAATGTTGACACATCACTTCAAAGGGGGAAGGATTCCCTCCAGACTCAGTCATGGCCGAATGATACTGTAAGGGACTGCCTGACAGCACCTCTATCAATCCCCTGGCAGAGCCTCCCCAGAGTGCGGAGTCTAAGCACCGGAGCACTTGTTCACCAGGGCCCCTGATGGTGGGGATGGACTTGGAGCGCTCCGGTACCAGGTCGCAGCTGCTAGGTATCTCCAACAGGGGTAGAGGAGTCTGACAGGAGCTCCAGGGGGCTAAGAGTCTGATGTGAGGGAGCCTAGTGATCCCTGCGGGATGGATGAGCTAAATCAGTCATACAGGCCGGGTCGGTAACTAGCGGGTCGGTGAGGTACAAAACGGTAGGCAAAGGATAGTCGGGTCACACGCAGGGTCAATACCAAAAGATCAGATTTAAAGGGGAACATCCAGGAGCAGAGTCAGGCAGGCCAAGGGTCAGGACAGGAGAAGGCAGCAAGGTCAAACAATCCAGATCAAGATACTCACAACACAGGTAACAGCATACAAAGACCATTCGGCAACAAGTGTTTGTGCAGAGCTGGTTTAAATAGCCCGCCCTGCACCTGACAGGCGCCGCCTAGGTCCTAGTGCTTGCCTAGTACTGTCAAGACGACGGGTGCGCCTGGGTCCTAGTGCCCTGCCACCTACACGTCTTGGCAGACACCTACGCCTGTGTAGACCCATGCGTCGCGATGGTCCCTGACAGTTACCATGCCGGTAAAAAGAACCCCAACCCCGCTGTAAGGCTCAGCCGCAAGAGACCAGTAAGAGGGCCCACGCCTCCACTCCTGCTTGGCCAGGTGTATATCCGCCAAGCTGGGCAACCTGGTCTACTGCAAAAAGAAAATATCAGCATCCATACCACTGATCAAAAATAAGGCTGTTTCTCGTGCACTTACAGATTTCAGGCTGGCAACATTAATGGTTGCCACCTTCAACGGAGCGGGAACTGCCATTAAGGAGATTGAGAAAGGCGTTTCTTGACCTTCCTTCTGGACTTTCGAGCAGGATCCCGCACCCTCTTCAGGGACCCACCTCCCTCCTCATCCTCCATTGGGGACGTGGGGTCACTAGAAGCCCCCCCTTCCTCCTCCGACAGAGCCCCAAACCGATTATCCTGGGCCAAGTCTTCCACCTCCAAGGAGGAGACTGACCCCGCCTCAGAAAGGACAGGCTGATTCCGCTTCCCCACAAGAGACCAACCCTCCTCCACCTGAACCCCATCCCGCTCCTCCCAAACAGGACCATGGGCCTCCCGAGGGACCCCCCCACTCCGCCTGCGAGGGAGAAGGACGGGGGGAACAGGCACAACAGACCTAGATCCTAACTCAACCACCCCCACTCCTTTGGCGGCCTCAACCAAATTTCCTCCCTCTCCTGGGAAGGGGGACAGGTGCTACAAAAGGGACTGCAGGGGACTCTACTGGATCAGGCTCAGCAGGGGTAACTGAAACGGGCTGGGCCTCAGGCGCCTCCCCTCCTGCCCCGGAAGACACTGCAGAAGCCACACCAGCCCTCTTCGCCCCCAACTCAGCCTCCTCAGCATCCATCCGGTCCAGCTCTGCTGCCAACTCATCTACAGGCAAGTTGCGTAGAGCCTCAGGACATTGACTATAGGAGTGTCCTTAAACACTGCAGAGATTGCAACGAATATGGTTGCAGTCCCTCGCCAAGTGACCGATTTCCTGGCATAGGGAACACCTAATAACAGGACAGGTGGCGGCGAAATGCCCCTTGCCACATCTGTGGCACACCCGAGGTTGACCCAGATAAAAAATGATCAGCCGGTCTTTCCCCAAGAAGGCCGAGGAGGGGATATGTTGCAGGACGTGACCGACCACCCTCAAACGGACATGTGCCGTCCATCCTCCCGTCCAGATCTTTCTATCATCTAAACTTTTCTTAAGGGGTCCCAACACATCTCCATATCTCCCCAGCCAGACAACTATATCTGAAGCCGGAACAGACTCGTTCCGGACGAGAATTGTCACCTTTTTAATCACGTTCTGACGTGAAATAAGCTTTGGGGTGAGACCCGCCCACCTGGGGCTTTTCATGTAGGTGGCCTCGAATTTTTGCCAGGAAAGGTCGAGCTGATCTGCCCTTACAAAGGACAGGTCATACTCGCCCGTGCCCACTGGGGCAATGAAGGCAAAAATGTCAACCGCCCGGAATCCCATTTCTAGGACCCGGTCTATAACCTCTTTGCGGCTCAGAGGGGGACCCTCCCCGGTCCATTTTAATTGTACTACATTCCTGCGAACTGCAGATGTTGGCAGGTTCCCCGCCCTTGCTTGGAGTGGCCTAGCTGACTCCTGACCCCCTCTTAATGCCGCCGAATAACTCAAAGCGGGCCTGGTCATAGAGGTACCCACTGCAGAGGGACCTGAAACAAGAGGGACCACAGCCGGAGCAGCTGAGGCTGTAGAGCCAGCCCCAGATGAAACGGGCTCAGCAGAGGCCAAAGGCCGAGGGATTGGACCAGTAGAGGTGAGACTCCGCACCACAGACCCTGGGGAGACCTGAGCAATAGCAAGGGGACCAGGGGAACTAGGCACTGCACCAGGAGCAACCACCACCCCCAAGGGACTGGGACTAGGCGGGACCTGGACTGGAGCACTGACAGGGGCAGTAACACCAACCCCAGAACTTAGAGGGAACCCCCACCACAGACCCTCCAGAGACATGCATCCCCAGCCACTGCTACATTACCACCCAATGCGTAAGAGTCCTGCACCATGTCTTAACCGCCGGTTCTCCAGCTCTTTCCAGCAGGCCACTCTCCAGAGCGTTAGGCATACGCTTGAGCTTCTCATACACCGCCCACTCTGTTAGAACCGGCTTTGGCGGCTTCCGTGATGCCACTTCCTCCACTTCGCCATCAGACTTCTCCAAAGCAAAGCGAAAGGCATCCGCCTGTAGTACCTGCCCCACTTCCGCCTCAAAGCAAAGCTCTCCCGCTGCCTCCACTTCCTCCATCTGTGTCCCCCAATCAGCCGACTGCTGCTGCCCAAGGGGGAGGGAACCAGACTCTCCCGCACTCGCCGTGGCCACAGCGTCTTCCTTATTGGAATCAGTGCCATGCTGGGAAGATGCAGCGGGCTCAGCTGGCCCCTGCACCTGCTCACCTTCCACCATGAGCTCCTCTGACAATTCCTCCTCAGAGGAGGCCTCCTCCACCGGGCCCCTCACAGCTGCAACACTGCGGCTTCTTGCTGCCTTGAATCTGGCGTCATTCTGGTACTTTTCCCAGAGGATTCCACTCTTGCGCTTTAGCGCCGCCACATATTTTTCCTGCAGGGAAACACGCTGCTTCAATGCTTCCAGGCCTGGCTTCATTGCCTCACGTTTGGAGCTCCATACACGTTCATACTGTGACCGAAGCTTCTTCAGCTCCAAACTGAGCTTACCGAGCTTGGCCTCTTCCTTCTCCACCGCCTTGGCCCGGGTAGCCACACGGACCCGATACTGTGAGTAGTTCTCACCCTTCCTAGGGGCCGCTCCCAGGTCCTCCACTGGTGGAAAGCTGGGACCGGTACTAAGCCCCTCAGGGGACCCTCCTCCTGCAGGGCCAGGCCCAGGCCCAGGATCCGCCATCCTTCCTGGGCTGGCTGGGACACTCAAGCCCCTGGTTTTTCAGGCCTTTCTGGAGCTCAGCAGAACACAGTTCAATACAGCCTCTCCCCACAGTGTCAGAAATGCACTTCCTGGTTCCAGGTTGGAGCAACTCCCTAAGCAAGCTGGAAAGTTTTATAATGGCCTTAATGAGCCCACTACCTTCAGCTGGGCTCATTAACTCAGTGCTGAAGGACTCAGCACTTCCCTCTAGTGGAACAAATCCCCATAGAGTCTAAACCTTGGACAAATGTATCGTCCATCCAGGACGCGACCAGGTGATTTCACCTGCCTACTGTCACAATAGATATATATATATATATATATATATATATATACACACACACATATATACATACATACATACATACACAGTGGTACCTTGACCTACGAGTTTAATTTGTTCCATGGCCGAGCTCGTAGCTCAATTTGCTCGCACATCAAATCAATTTTCCCCAATGAAAATAATTAAAATGCTCTTAATTCGTTCCAACCCTCAAAATGCATTTCTAAATAACAAATAGTGTATAGAAACATAATAGAAAGAGTATGTAAAGACATAATAAGGTCTTATACAGTGTACTTACCTTGATTTCTTCTTTTTTCTTATCTTAATTTTCATCACTGTCTTCGCTTTCACTGTCTTGGCTCTCTCACTGGCTTTTTCACTGGTTCTTTCATTAGTTCTTGGCTTTTTCACCACACTTTCCTCACTTTCAATTAAAGGCCTTTTCTTAATAAACCTGTCCAAGGAGGTCTGTTTTATTCTCCCTTTCAGAATGTTTCAGAAACGAGTTAGGCAAATGTCATTAAATAGCGCTGTTGCACGACTAGTTGCAAGTTTTTCAGGATGTTTCTTTTCTACATAATCTGCAACCTTCTCCCACATTGCCAAAATTTCCTTGAGCTCTTTTGTATTGATGACCTCTGCCTCTGTCTCCTGTACCTTGGAACTAACTTCACTTAACGCCTCCTTATGCCGCTGCTCTTGTAGTTCCTTTAACTCCTCAGTCGTCAGTTCTTCGGAGTGCTCCTCAACGAGCTCGTCGATGTCTCTTTCATCCACCTCCACACCTATAGTCTTTCCAGTGGACACAATCTCTTCCTCCACTGGCTCTTTGGGTTCAGGTTTGAAACCTTCAAAGTCCCTTTCAGCCACAACTTCAGGCCACAGCTTTTTCCATGCAGAGGTCAAGGTCCTTTTTGTAACCCCCTGCCAGGCAATATCGATGATTTTGAGGCCTACCACGATATTAAAATGGTCCTTTCAAAACTCTTGAAGGGTGAGGTTTGTACTCTTCGTCACCTCACAGCAACGGTGGAACAGGTGCTTGGTATAGAGCTTTTTAAAATTGGATATTACCTGCTGGTCCATTGGCAGGATAGAGGTGGTGTTCCAGAAAAGCAGAAAACACTCACCCTCTGGTTTGAGGTAAATACGTGAAGAGACCATAAACACGTGAAGAGACCATGAGAAGACCGAGAGCGTGTGTTGGAGGCGTATCTCGGTGTGTCTCAGAGGCTGGGATGCTGTGGCGTCACTGCTCACTACGCCATCTAGCAGTGCCGTCTCCAGCTTGTACCTCAATTTTTTGCTCGCGTAACAAAACAAGTGGCTTTTTCTCCCAGGAGTCCGCATTTCCCATGGGCCCAAGCAGCCAGTCCTTCCACCGCATCCATGTCCAGGGGGATGGACACTTCAGCCACTTTGGCCCTTTGGTCGGCTATAGAATTAACCAGATGTTCTAATGAGTCAGTCCAAAAATGGGCATCCACATGATGCACCGTGATGGTGCCTTGGTGTGCTAAGTCCCAAATTTGCTGCCACAATTTCTTTCCCCACACTTCTTTAAAGTGATTCATAAAATCTTTAGCAGCCCACATGGACAACCATATAGCCAAGCCATTAGCCACTGACCATGAGTCTGTATACAGGTGACATTGACCAGGCATTTCTTTTACAAGGGCTAAATACACTGCATACAATTCTGCATATTGGCTGCTCTTCCCTTTTCCTTCTTCCTGCAAGAATCGTTTGTTGAAAGGCCTGTAGGCCATAGCTTTCCAGTGGCGCTCTGCTCCTTTGTATTTAGCAGAGCCATCAGTGAATCAAGCATGTTGTTGCTCTTCCGGTGTGAGTTCACTGAAAGGCTTACCCTATTTCACAGGTGATTCCACTTGCGGATGTGGATTATCTAAAGGGGTTGCTAGGGCCTCACGTGCTACCTGTTTATGAAGAGTAGAGACACCTGCAAGCCCTACTATAGCCCTATCTTGTATGTACCATTTCCATTTAATGACACTGGCCTCTTGGGCAAGGCCAATCTTGTGAGACTTTGGGGAACTCATTACCCACTGCATAATTGGGATTTCTGGTCTCAAAAATCACAGCATGATTTAATGTCCATTGTTCTGCTTATATCAGTGCCCAATAGCAAGCTAGCAGCTGTTTCTCAAATGCAGTATATCTTTCTCCTGCCTCTGACAATTTACGGGTCCAAAATCCCAAATGGACCAGCTTCCTGTTCTGTTTTTGCCATAAGCTGCAGTTAGCCCACTTATCCTGCACCGACACTTGCAATTATACATCCCCAGGGCATAAGGGCCATAAGTCCAGAGCTTGCTGGACTGTTTGTATGTTTCAAAAGCCAACTGTTGTTCCCTCCCCCAATCAAATTCCTTCTTTTTACAGGTAACTTGATATAGGGGTGCTAAAACCTGGCCCAAATGTGGGATGTGTTGTCTCCAAAATCCAAAGAGCCTAATGCATCTTTGTGCTTCAGTTTTATTTTGCGGCTCTTTAAAATCTAGTATTTTCTGTTTAACTTTGGGGGGTGTTTCTCTGTTTCCACAGTGCCATTGAATACCCAGAAACTTCACTGTTTGTGAGGGACCTTGTATCTTATTTGGGTTAATCTCCCACCCTTTTTGTTTCATAAGGTCAATTATCATGGCTAGAGTGTCTGCTACCCTCTGAGCCTTGAATGAGATTGTCATCTGTGTAATGTTGTATCTGTTGACCTAAGAGGGAGGGTTAGCTCCGCCAGATGTTCTGCCGCCAGCCGGTAGGAGATGGTGGGAGAATGTACATAGCCTTCGGGTAACTTGGTAAACATAAACGGTCTGCCTTTCCAGGTAAAACTAAATTGTTCCTGGCTCACTTCAGCTATAAGAATGGTGAAAAAGCCCTGAGCCAGATCTAAGGCCCCATACCAAACATCTGAGTGTCTTTGTATGTTTTGTATAATTGTGACCACCTCAGGAACTGCTGCTGTCATTGGTGGGGGTCACCATATTGTTTGCTCGGTAGGCCACGGTCATGCAGTACGTACCGTCCGGTTCATGCAATGGCCAAATAGCTGAATTCCAAGCAGAGGTAATTGTCTTTATAACTCCTGCTTTGAGGAGGCCCTCAATTGTTTGAGTAATCTCCTTATGTCCCCCAGGTATGAGATACTGTTTTGTGTACACCTTTTGTGTTGCAGGGGGCAATACTACTGGTGGTATCTGTAATGTGCCTACCAATATGTCCTTAGCCTCCCCTAATCTAATTTCAGCTTTGTGAACTGCAAATGCATAAGTGCCATCTGTTAAATGCAAGGTCATACTTCTCAGGATGTCCATCCAATTAATGTATTCCTTGATTGGCACAATCAAAACTCTGTAATTTTTACAAGGGTTTTTTCCTATCTGTAATTCTACCTCAGTACTAACGTCTTTTACCTCCTAGTCCTGTGACTACTGCTGGGATTCCTTTGTGGTTTCTAGGGTCTCCATAAAATTAATGTGGCCTCCGCTCCCATATCCACAAGTGCCCTGTCTGAATATTACCCTTCCGCCAGCAGATAGTTAACTCCACATGGGGGCAGGTTTCAGCATTAAAAAAAATATGAATTGGGGAATCTACCGAATTTACTTGCTGAATACTTAGGGCATGCAGGGCTTGGCCACTATCCTATTTGGGAAGAGCATCTAGCTGCCCACTAGCTTCAGCTTCTTCCAACAGCCTGTCAAGTAATTAAAGTAAATGGCATTTTCTTTAATGGTTTCCTCAATTATTTTGTTATGGTGTTGCAAGATCTCCTCCCTGTTAGCATCAGAGCCTGAGCAGGCCAGAGCGTCCAAGGCAGCATCCAGCCTTTTCCCCAAGATTTCAAGTTTATGCTCTGACCCTTCCAACTGCTGGGGAGTTACAACTACAATGGGTGCTGGGCATTGAGGGAGTACACTGCCCACTGTTACTTTAGGGAGTGACAAATCCAGAGCTGGAGAAGGCGGTGGGGCTGAGGGCACAGTGGGATAAAAGGAGACTTGCAACCCCTGTGTCCCCAAAAGAAGGCAGTTTAAATGGGGACAAATCCATGGGTGGGGCTGATGGGCTTACAAGGTCTGGTTTCTGTCTCATATTATTCACCTTTTTCTTATGCAATCCATTCTTTTTATACAAAGCATAAAGTTTTTCTGTGTTCATGCCATCTATCTGCTGTCTAGATACATCATTCTTTATTAGTGAAGAGAACAGCTCACTACGGCGAAGCATGTGGTTCCCCTCACTATGCCTCCGGGGCTGATTAGCCTGTGGTCTAAAAAACTGAGTGTGCCATGGAGCATGCAGTTCCTCTTTTTCAGACCATTCCCCCATCTCTTCTAACTGTAGTAAGGATTCAGCAACCGGGCCTATTCCCCACAACCCTGGTCGGTGGTTGTGGGGATCTGCGGGCAGGGGGGCTGTCAGGGATCACCACGAATAACGAGTCTGCACATGCGTAGGTGTCTGACAAGACATGCAGGCAGGGGGGCACTAGGACTCAGACGCACCTGTCACCTATGACGGCGCTGGCAGGCACTAGAACCCAGGCGCGCCTGTCCCCGATGGGCAGGCTATTTAAACCAGCCCTGTACAGACACAAGTTGCCGTTTGGTCTTATTGTCCTGTTCCTGTATTCTGATCCTGTGAAGCTTCCTGTTGCCGACCTCTGCATTGATCCTGACCCTGCTGATTGTCTCCTGCTTGACCCCTGGCTTGACCCGACCATTCTTCTGCCTGATCCTCTGTACCATGCTGCCCGTTAGTTGCTGAACCCGGCTCATGACCCTGACCATTCTCTGCCTGCTCCTCTGGTACCTCGCTGCCCGCACGTTGCTGACCTGGCCTGCCTGACTACTCCTTACGTTACCCTGACGATCCATCCATCCATCCCGCATGGATCTGTCCCTGTTACCAGGCCTGCCAGCCTCTTCACGTCAGGCTCTATTTCCTGCACACCCCCGACGGTGCTCTCTACCACTGCCGGACGTACTCGGGGGTCGCGACTTAGTCTCAGTCTGCTCCAAGTTCATCCCCACCATCAGGGGCCCTGGTGAATAAGCAGATTGGGACTTAGACCCCGCGCCTTGAGGAACCCAGCGCTGTGGGTTGCTAGAGACTCCGCCAGACGGTGCTTGACAGTACCAAATGGCCAAATGTCAAAGCCTGGAAGAGGACCATCCCCGTTGGAGGACATAAGCCAGCACTTGGCGGCACTGACCCAGGCAGTAAAGACGCTGCAGGAGGGGTATACCCATTTGGAAGGACGGATCCAGACGTTAACTACATCCACCCCTGCATCCCTGGATTCGGGTCCCTCATCGTCGGCCGGAAGTCCCTCGGAAGCACCTGCCGGAGCAGCGGCCTCTGTGCCTTTACCGGAACCTCGTGTGCCGATACCGGAACGGTTCAATGGGGACCACACTAAATTCAGGGCCTTCCGCAATGCCTGCCAGCTATATTTCAGTTTGCAGCCACGGACATTTTCCACAGAATCCGTGAAGGTGGGATTCGTTATTTTGCTGCTGCAGGACGAACCCCAGGCCTGGGCCCACCATTTACTGGAGACCCGTCAACCAAAGTTGGAGTCGGTATTGACCTTCTTTGAAGCTATGGCGCTTCTCTATGATGACCCACAATGGACAGCATCAGCCGAATCGGCCCTACAAACACCCCGGCAGGGTCGCAGGGCAGCTGAAGAATATGCTGCGGAATTCAGACGCTGGATGGGGGATACGCAGTGGAACAATGCGGCCCTGCGCCACCAGTTCTGCATAGGTTTGTCCAAGCCACTGAAGGATGAATTAGCCAGAGTGGGCATACCAGCCACATTGGAGGACCTCATCACTCAGGCTATCCAGATTGACCGACGGTTGCGGGAACGCAGGATGGAAAGGTCCGGCCAGGGTCAGAGACCTACGTATGTGTTACCCCACGTCCCAGTGCAGGCCGCTCTGCCGACTGGGAATCGATACCCGGAGATAGCAGACGCGCCTGAACCCATGCAGGTGGGGTTAACTCGTCCCTCATTGACATTCGAGTAACGCCAGAGACGCCGGCTCAGCAATCTTTGCCTGTACTGTGGGGAAGCGGGCCATATGGTACGTTCCTGCCCAGCGAAACTGGGTAAGTGTGCATCTGTGTTTTCTGCCGCATCTTCCACTTACGTTAATAGTTCTAACTACTTAGAAGTACCTATCCCTTTCCAGCTACCCGGAAGGACCGTATCAGCGACGGCAATCGTTGATTCCGGAGCCTGTAGCTGCTTTGTAGACCTAGGTTTTGCAGCACAGCATCAGATCCCCCTACAAACCAAAGAATGTGAATTGAACATCTTTTTGATGTAGAAAAACGAGCGCTAGATCTATGTATGTGAAGCAGCTAGCATGAAAAGGCAATACCTCAAAAACCTCTTATAAGCAAAATATAAATAAAGTGCATGCAGCGCTAGAATGAAATATGATTAATAATACACCTAAATTCACATATAAGTGAGAATCGGCCAAAAGTTCGATTATTCCATACATAAGGTGATGACGAGTGACAGTCTGTCTGACGTAAGGCAATATTCGTGACACTGGTGGTAAGCGTGAGAATGAGTTACACTAACCAGATAGCGCTATATTAAGCGCATGTAGATAATGAAATCATCCAAGTAGGACATCTGGACCCGGGTAATCTGACGAGCAGCGACAGGAATCACAGCATGTCCGGCAGGCTTCTAAATGACCGAACTCTGATCGGAGACCACCGGAGGGAGCCAGCAACCAGGATGTCATCAAACCTTCTATGAACCAGGTATCCAGGAATGTGTAGTATATTCAGCAGGATCATCAGAGAAAAACTGGGCTCTGAAATGCATCTGACGATTCCCTTAGGGATAGGCTCAAAAGAAAATACAAAAGGAGTATCTTAGTGCACTACTGCTTTTATTAAGTATAAAGTAATGACAAGAATAAAAACTTACATGTATAGATATAATTGGCCTGAAGACCAGCATAGAGTATAGTGACTTCTCCTGTTATGCACAGCATAGAGTATCCACGTGGAATAAAAAAAAAGTCACTGAGGGCAGCTTTCTGACATGTTTCGTGCTCTAGCACGTTATCAAAGAAGGCTGACCCCCTCAGTGACTTCTCCTGTTATGCAAAGATGACAGCTGCACATCAATTAGCGGTGATTGCCGCTCCGGCCGTTCGCACATGTGCAGATCGCGCTAGCGGCGGCCATTTTGTTGAAGACCCATGTTGATTATAGTCTGGTATTGCAGACATGGCAAATCAATGGAAGGAGTGTGGAGGTGATCTCTCTACTTCCTCCTTTATTCGGCATAATGTTCTTGGGATAAATTTATTGCCATATGGTAATCATATGTCAAGCAGAGATTACTGCAGATTACTGAAACTCTTATTTGGTCAAAGTTTTAATTTAGAATTCTCTATCATGCAGGGCCAGATTACTTAAAATTGAATAGAGGAAAAAGCATATGTATTTTTCTTTGGCAGCACTTGTAGTACTACAGGTACCAGCGGATCTTTAGATAGCATATACACTCTAATATGTATAGTGAGCATTAATAATGATTACAAGTATGTTATATGTAAAACAACAGTGTATACAGAAAACGTATACATATATATAATATTATGTATAGAATCTTAAATATAAATATAAAACAAATAGTGCACATCATAAAATATACCTAAAATGGATAATAATAATAATAGCAGGAATCTTCATAAAAATGCATGCATATGTAGGCATCCATAGACATCCTAGTCTTATTCGTAAGATGTTAGTTTCACATTAAATAAGGATGTGTTATCATCTATACTCGACTATGTACTCAGTATTTATTTCTCTGCAAGCTGAGTAGGTTTAAAGAACAGGTACCAAAAAGAACCAGTTGTGAATAAAAATAGTTGCAATGCACACAACTCTATATATTAATAGAGTGCTAGATCTTCCAATATTCTTAAAAAATATCACTATATAATAAAATCATTAAAAGTGAAACATAAAATAGTATGCAGGGTAGTGTGCATACTATTAAAGCGTTGCCCTAAGAAAATGTTCCTAATAATGGATCAAACCCTTTAAGTATAACTATCTTATATGTATGCAGAGTAAATATAGAAACCATATACACCCCTTTCCCTTTCTGTGGTAATTAATAACTTCAAGATATATAGTATATGGGACATATTTTTATCAACTAGTATCTATAAAGCAATTAATGTCCCACTCAATGTTAAGGCCATCTGGTGCTGAACTATGTAATGTATATATCCACTTCGTTTCCAATCTAGATACGACTCTACGTTTACAAATGCCTCTCCAATGGTTATTAACGATATCAATACCGGTAAATTTGAGACTGTGTGGATTTTTATTATGAGGCACACGAAAGTGCATGGATACAGAGTGGTCTTTATATCCTTTTTTAATATTGGTTAAATGCTCTCTTAACCTGTCTCTCAATCTTCTCGTAGTTCTGCCTATGTATTGCTTACCACAGGAACACTCAAGTAGGTACACTACATGGGTGCTATAACAGGTTATTACCTTTTTTATGGCGTATGTTTTGCCAGTAACATTCGATCGAAAACTTTTTATCGGCTTTTTATGAATGCCATTACAGACACAGAGCATACACCGGTTACATGGATAAAAACCTTGATGATTAAAAGTAAAAGAGAGCTGTCTAGGTGGATTGACAATGTTTGGTGCTAAAATATTTCTTAATGGGAGAGCTTTTCTGAATGTAATTTCTGGATGGTCTGGTAGCCTTCCTCCCAATATAGGGTCATTTTTCAATATAGACCAATTTTTCTTAATAATATTAGAGATCTTTTTATGGTGAATGGAAAATTCGGTAATAAACGGGCAAAATCTTTCCTTTTGATGTTTAACTTTGGGAATCAAAAGGTCCTCTCTATCAAGATTACCCACCTCTTGGATTGCTTCATCTAGAGTGCTGGTGTTATAGCCTTTCTCTACAAACCGTGATTTTAAAATGTTTGCTTGAATACTATAATCTTCCATCCTGTCACAGTTTCTACGGATACGTAGAAATTGTCCCTTGGGAATGCCATTTAGCCATCTTGGGTGATGGCAACTATTTTTTGGGATGAAACTATTATGATCTGTTACTTTAAAAAAACTTTTGGTTAAAACCCTGGTGCCTTCCCTAAAAAGTGTTAAGTCTAAAAAATGTATTTCCCAGTAGTTGCATTCGTAGGTCAAATTAATATTCAAATTATTACAATTAATTTTCTTTGTTGAGAAGAAGGATAAATCCCTAAGGCCCTGTGTGGACTACAGGGAACTAAATAAGATCATGGTAAAAAACCATTACCCACTTCCCTTGGTACCAGAAATATTTCAGAGGCTCAGGACAGCATCCATTTTTACAAAATTAGATCTAAGGGGCTTACAATTTGGTCCGTATTCGGGAGGAAGATGAGTGGAAGACAGCCTTCCGTACCAGGTTTGGGCATTTCGAGTATTTGGTCATGCCCTTCGGTCTGTGCAATGCCCAGCCACCTTTCAACACTTTCAACACTTCATCAATGATGTGTTCGGAGATTTTTTGGACGTTTTTGTGGTCATCTATGTAGATGACATCCTGATTTTCTCTGCGTCCCTGGAGGAGCATAGAGATCATGTTAGAAGCGTGTTGGGGCGGCTCCGTCAGCATGGGCTGTACGCAAAGGCAGAGAAATGCAGCTTTGAACAATGCAGCATCTCCTTCCTGGGACTAATCATCTCTACTACGGGAGTAGCCATGGACCCCCAAAAGATCTCTGCTATTTTGGAATGGCCGGTGCCGGCTGACAAGAAGGCAGCGATTCATTGGCTTCGCCAATTTTTATAGAAACTTTTATCAAGAACTTTTCAGGCCTCGTGTCCCCCATCACCCAACTCACCAGACAAGGGGTGCGTTTTAGGTGGACACCTGAGGCACAGATGGCCTTCGAGTGCTTGAAGAGGCTGTTCACCGAGGCCCCCATACTGAGCCACCCGGATTCCTCGTTACCCTACATTCTGGAAGTGGATGCATCTGAGAATGCGATAGGGACTGTGCTTTCCCAGAGGAAGGGCGTCAAGGAACTGATGCACCCTGTGGCCTTCTTCTCCAGAAAACTCTCATCTGCAGAGAGGAATTATGATATTGGGGACCGGGAACTTCTGGCCATCAAGGCAGCATTAGAAGAGTGGAGGTACCTACTGGAAGGAGCCACACACCCAATCCTGATCTTCACTGACCACAAGAATCTGGAATAACTGAGGACGGCGAAGCGCTTGAGACCACGTCAGGCTAGATGGGCACTCTTTTTCTCAAGGTTTGTGTTCCATATCACATACAGGACAGGATCAAAGAACACAGAACCCGAAGCGCTCTCGTGTATGTTTGAAGACCCTGAAGAAACCCACAAACCGGACACCATCCTGTCTGCAGGGAATTTCCTTGCTCTACAGACCGAGCTACAGTCCCAGCTACAGGCTGCATCTGTAGGGATGCCAAGTCCACCAGGGGTTTCTTTACAAAGTAAGGAAGGACTTTTGTGGAAGGAGGGATGGATCATGGTGACTGAAGAAACCCATACCGCAGTCTTTGGGCCACTGCCATGATCACCCTCTGGCTGGCCACTTCGGGGTACGGAAGACCTTGGAACTGCTGCAACGTGTGTTCTGGTGGCCAAGCATGACTAAAGATTGTGAAGCGTACGTGAAGACTTGTGCGATCTGCCAGAGGAACAAGCCCACCAGGAGCAAGGCCTGGGGTCTGCTACAACCCTTACCAATACCTAACAGGCCATGGGAAATTATTTCCATCGACTTCATCGTGGGGCTTCCACCATCCGAAGATCACACTGCCATTTTCGTGATTGTGGACCGCCTGTCCAAGATGGCCCACTTCCTGCCCCTGAGAAACACGCCATCGGCTGCGGAGACAGCACAAGTCTTCGTGAGGGAAGTGGTGAGACTTCATGGGTCCAAAAGGACATTGTCTCAGATAGAGGGGTCCAGTTCACCTAAATTCTGGAGAGCACTGTGCGAGACCCTGGGAATCAAGCTGTCGTTATCATCGGCATCGGCATATCATCCACAGACCAACGGGCAGACAGAACGCACAAACCAGACTCTGGAGCAGTACCTCAGGTGCTACACCTCCTTCCTTCAGGATGATTGGCTGAATCTCCTGCCACTGGCCGAATTCGCATACAACAATGCGAATCACTCTGCTACCCAGCAATCTCTGTTCTTCGCCAATTATGGATTCCATCCCACATTTCTACCCAACACGATTCCGGAAGTCCAGTGCCAGCTACACAGGATATGCTACAGTTTTTCTCAGCAAACAAGATCTTACAAGAAGCTATCACAAAGGCCCAAGAAGATAATAAAAAGGCCTTCGACAAGAGGAGGAGAGGCGAACTCGTTCTGCACCCTGGGGACCAGGTCTGGCTAGCCACAACAAATCTGAAAATGTCTTGCCCATCAAGAAAATTAGGACCAAAATTCATGGGTCCATTCAGGGTGAAACGAAAGATTAACGAGGTGGCGTACGAACTCATACTTCCCGAATCTTTTAGAATACACCCGGTCTTTCACGTGTCCTTGTTGAAACCCGCAACACCGGATCCATTCCTGGACCCGGAGATCTAGACCCCCGGAGGCCATAACCATTGATGAGGAAGTAGAATTTGAAGTAGAGGCAATCATAGATTGCAGGAAAAGGGGCGGGCAGACACAATTCCTGATTAAGTGGAAGGGTTATGGTCCAGAAAAGAACTCATGGGAGCCAGCCCAAAACGTTCACGCCCCTAGACTTGTCCAAGAGTTTTTCACAGCCACCCACAGAGGAGAGATCGGTTGGGCAGCCAGAGGCTGCCAGTAGAGTGGGGGGGCAATGTCAGGGATCACCGCGACGCATGAGTCTGCACATGCGTAGGTGTCCGACAAGACATGCAGGCAGGCGCGCACTAGGACCTAGGCGCGCCTGTCACCTATGACGGCGCTGGCAGGCACTAGGACCCAGGCGCGCCTGTCAGCACCAGGTGGGCTATTTAAACCAGCCCTGCACCGTTTGGTCTTATTGTCCTGTTCCTGTATTCTGATCCTGTGAAGCTTCCTGTTGCCGACCTCTGCATTGATCCTGACCCTGCTGATTGTCTCCTGCTTGGATAATCTGTACCACGCTGCCCGTTCGTTGCTGAACCCGGCTCATGACCCTGACCATTCTCTGCCTGCTCCTCTGGTACCTCTCTGCCCGCACGTTGCTGACCTGGCCTGCCTGACTACTCCTTACGTTACCCTGATGATCCATCCATCCCGCATGGATCTGTCCCTGTTACCAGGCCTGCCAGCCTCACGTCAGGCTCTATTTCCCGCACACCCCTGACAGTGCTCTCTACCACTGCCAGATGTACTCGGGGGTCGCGACCTGGTCTCAGTCTGCTCCAAGTCCATCCCCACCATCAGGGGCCCTGGTGAATAAGCAGATTGGGACTTAGACCCCGCGCCCTGAGGAACCCCGCGCTGTGGGTTGCTAGAGACTCCGCCAGGCGGTGCTTGACAGGGGCTTATAAGTATCTGGAAGCCCCCTTTAACAAGGGGGCCCCCAGATCCTGGCCCCCCCTAACGTGAATGAGTATGGGGTACATGGTACCGCTACTAATTCACAAAAAAAACAAAAGTGTAGTGTAACAAAAGACAGGACACCGTCTTTGACAAGTCCTTTAATAAAAGAAAAATCCCCCGAAGTAAATCCAACGTCAATCACAGTGTAAGGCGCCTGCGACCCGAAACTAGAAGAAAAAAAAAAGTTCCATTCCTGATGATGGTTGCTCAGCCGTATACTCCAAGGCTGGGTGACAGCTCTTAAATATGTAAGGGGCGGAGCCACCTAGGGACATTATCTGAGTGACCCCGCCCCATGTCACCTGCATGATGTCCCCGGAAATATGTAAAATCATTACAGAAATAATTATAAAGGATAAGAAACCAAAACAGAGTAAATAGAACTAAGGAAATTAAAATAGAATACATAAAGATATGCCTAGCTACAAATAGTGCTGTTTGTTAAACACAGTAGACGTGATCGAGTGCCGTCTGTCAGAGGACTCCACACAGAGATTTACTATTAAACAGCTTCTAAAAAGAAAGCGCCCACAGCAGACGGCTAAAATGTGTTCTGCAAAAAGTAGCGGTCGCTATTAAAAAGTAGATGTTAGCCCACAGAAATGTGCCTAGGCACATTAGTAAATGGGGGTCTGTATGTTGACTCCAGCCATCAAGAATGTGTACTCACCAAACAATTGGTACAATGGATTAAAACAGTCTATCCTCCCCAGTCTTGGACCAAGGTGTCTGGAGTGCCCCAAGGGTCAAAGGAAGATTGTATGACTTACTACAATCACTTTGAAAAAAGCTGTGGAATCAGCTAGTGGGGACATTACTAACAGTGCCCTATCACCCGTGTTGGGACATAGCTTCATTACTGGGTTGAGAGGAAAGATCAGGGAAAAACTGACTGCAAATCCAGACTGGAGAGATAAGCCCCTATCCTCTTTGTTGTCACTTGCAACTGCTATTGAAAGGAATATAGCTGGGATTCACAGAAACCTCAGAGGATTTGCATTGTCACTGATCAGTCGAACGGTGCAGATCTTGGCCTAAAACAGAAAAGGAAACCTGTCTGCTTCAACTGCAACAGACCAGGACACTTTAAGAGGGAGTGTAGAGCTCCAAGACAAAGTAGGCCATTGCGGCCTGGAAAGAATCTAAAAGAGACCCCAAGTGATGGGGAGAGCTCCCAGTGTTACCTGTAATCTTGACAAATGCGCAAGGAAGTGCTTATGTACAAATGCAACTGAATAATCAGACCCTAAATTGTTTAGTAGACACCGGGGCAGCTTGTTCTGTTTTTAAATCCAGTGAAGTCCCATTCAATCTTCCCATTCAAAATACAATTAGGGGAGTTGGTCTAGGGCAGGCCTTGACATTTCCACTCGCTTGCTTGCCAATGGTGAGTGGAAATTATGGTGGGGGTGAGTGTATCCCCCAGGGCCGTCTTGCTGAGCAGGCTCGGAGCTCAGGCCGGATCTGTCATTGGCACTGGGAGCCGTCAGACTGCTTGATAGCTGAGCGCAGTGAAAGCAAAGGAAAAAGTGTGTGCTGTGCTCTCTGCCTCCCCCTAGAGTGTAGCACCCAGCTCTGTGAGTGAACACCGAAGTACTGCAACTTTTTATAGGTGGGTGTGTGTGTGCCTACCTAATTTCAGCTCACTCTGGTCACATGATCCTCTACGTCAGCCAGGGGTGGCTTCAGGGGAGAGGAGAGAGCACTTAACTGTGTGTGTGTGCACATGTGTGTTTGTGTATGCATGTACATGTGTGTATCTATACATGTGTCTGCGTGTATGTACATGTATGTGTGTGTGTACATGTGTCTGTGTGTATGTGCATGTACATGTGTGTGTGTTTGTGTGTATGTACATACATGTGTCTGTGTGTACATGTGTCTCTGTATGTACATGTGTCTGTGCGTGTGTATTTATGTGTATGTACATGTATCTGTGTGCGTGTCTGTTCATGCCTGTGTGTGTATACATGTGTCTGTGTGTGTGTGTGTGTTTGTTGGTGGCAAGTAACTCTTAAGGCCTGGCTAGTACCTCAGGACTTGAAATTTTAAGCCCTGGTCTAGGGGTATATCATACCCCCTATTGGAAACAAATCCCACTAAAGTTCGAATTGGACCCAAACTGAAGCCTCCCAGCTCTTGAGCGATTCAGTTCCTTGCAATTTGCTGGGAAAAGATTTGCTCTCCCAAATGAGAGCACAAATACAATTTTCCGAGGATGGAGTGGAGGTGAACATACCTTCTGATCCGGACCAACATCAAATGGTAGAAACATTGCTTTGTGTAAATTGGAACTAAATACCAATATTACAGAGAGCTTGCCCAGTAATTTATCCGAAAGCACAAATTCAAATGTTTGGGCTAAATAGGGTAACACGGGACATATGATCCACTGCCCTCCTGTTAAGATCAAGCTGAAACCAGATGCTATCATTTATAGGTTACCACAGTATCCATTGAAACTGGCTCAAGTGGAGTCAATTATTTTTTTTTATTAATATTTTATTGAGTTTTTCATTTCATCTATTCCATCCATTACAAAAAGGATTCAATATAACTTATTCAATTATTTTCATTCAAAGTACAAAATTACAAAACCTCCCCTACCCCCCACCCATACCCATTCAATACTTTCCCTTCCCTTTCCCCCACCTCCCCCTCCCCTCGGCATCATTCCTCTCTCTTTTAGGATCCTGGGGTTTTCCTCCATTCCTATATACTTTCAATTAGATTGAGCTTCTTAAAATCTTTTTCCATTTCTCTCGAAACCACTCCATTTTGTCCTCATCTATGTGGTATAATTCCTCCATTCTATATATCTAATCTACCTTTCTAATCCAATCTCTTTTTTTTGCACTTCCTGTTCAAATGGATTCCACTGTTCTTTCTTCGTTAGGGGCCCACAGAGTTTTTCTATGAAATGTCTCATTTGTAAATACCGCCACTCATCTACTTTAGTGAACAACTCCTTCTTCTTTTTCATTTCTACTAGGGGACAGATTTTCTCGCCTTTCATTAGGTCTCTTAGTTGAGCATCTCCTTTTTTTTTATCCATCACCCTGCAACCTTTTCATTCCCCGGTGGGAAGAAATCTGTGTTTACGATAGGCATCAACATTGAGTTAAATTCCCATCCCATCTGTTTGTGCATTGTGTCCCAAACTCTCAAAACAATTCTTGTAAATATACTTGTGCAGCCTATCATTCCACGACAGTGGGGTGGTAACCATATTATCTTATCCAAATGTGTGTTACTTAACCACTAGCCTACAGGGCACTTATACCCCCTTCCTTCCCAGGCCAATTTCCAGCTTTCAGCGCTGTTGCACTTTGAATGAAAATAAGTGCGGTCATGCAACACTGTACCCATATGAATTTTTTATAATTTTTTTGTGACAGATAGAGCTTTATTTTGGTGGTATTTAATCACCTCTGGGTTTTTTATTTTTTCTTAAACCAAAAACCACTGAAAATTTTGAAAAAAAAAGTTTTTTCTTAGTTTTTGGTAAAAATTTTTGTAAATAAGTGATTTTTCTCCTTCTCTGCTGTGCGCTAATGAGGCTGCAGTGATGGGCACTGATAGGCTGCACTAATGAACACTGATAGGTGGCACTGATGAGGAGGCACTGGTAGGTGGCACTGATGGGCGCTGAAAGGCAGCACTCATATATGGCACTGATAGGCGGCACTGGTAGGTGGCACTGACAGGCGGCACTGACTGGCACTGTTAGGTGGCACTGACTGGCACTGTTAGGCGGCACTGATAGGCAGCACTGACTGGCACTGATGGGTGACACTGAAAGGCAGCTCAGATGGGCACTGATATGTGGCACTGAAATGTGTCACTGATGTGGCACTGTCAGATGGCATTGATGAGCACTGAGAGCTGGCAATGATGGACACTGACAGGTGGCGCTGCTGGGGCTACACAGATCATCAGGGCACACTGATCATTAGTGCCCTGATGATCTGTGCACATGTCCCCTCCGAGGAATGCTGATTACCGGTTCTCCTCTCCTCACAAGCTGTCAGCGTGACAGCTCGTGGGGAGAGAAATGCAGATAACCGGCATTTCCCTGTTTACATGTAATCAGCTGTGATTGGACACAGCTGATCACATGACCGAGCTGACGTCTTCAGCTTTTTCCGTGGATCGGTGATCCGCTGTGTCCGAGGGAGCCGCACATGCGCGGTTTGAATGGGAGGACGTCATATGATGTCCTCCCAGAATGAGAGAACCACCTTGCGTCCTTCATATTACTACAGTGAGGAAGTATTTGAACACCCTGCGATTTTGCAAGTTCTCCCACTTAGAAATCATGGAGGGGTCTGAAATTCACATTGTAGGTGCATTCCCACACTCTGAGAGACAGAATTTTAAAAAAATTCAAGAAATCACATTGTATGATTTTTAAAGAATTTATTTGTCTTGCACTGCTGAACATAAGTATTTGAAGACCTGAGAAAATCAGTGTTAATATTTGGTACAGAAGCCTTTGTTTGCAATTACAGTGGTCAAACGTTTCCTGTAGTTCTTGACCAGGTTTGCACACACTGCAACAGGGATTTTGGCCCACTCCTCTACACAGATCTCCTCTAGATCTGTCAGGTTTCGGGGCTGTCGCTGAGCAACACGGAGTTTCAGCTCCCTCCAAAGATGTTCTATTGGATTTAGGTCGGGAGACTGGCTAGGCCACTCTAGAACCTTGATATGCTTCTTACGGAGCCACTCCTTGGTTATCCTGGCTGTGTGCTTTGGGTCGTTGTCATGTTGGAAGACCCAGCCACGACCCATCTTCAATGCTCTGACTGAGGGAAGGAGGTTGTTGCTCAAAATTTCACAATAAATGGCCCCATTCATCCTCTCCTTAATACAGTGCAGTCGTCCTGTCCCCTTCACAGAAAAGCACCCCCAAAGCATGATGTTACCACCCCCATGCTTCACAGTAGGGATGGTGTTCTTGGGATGCAACTCATCCTTCTTTTTCCTCCAAACACGATGAGTGAAGTTTAGACCAAAAAGTTCTACTTTGGTCTCATTTGACCACATGACTTTCTCCCATGCCTCCTCTGGATCATCCAGATGGTCATTGGCAAACTTCAGACGGGCATGGACATGTGATGACTTGAGCAGGGGAACCTTCCGTGCAATGCATGATTTGAAATCATGACGGCGTAGTGTTCTACCGACAGTGACCTTTGAAACTGTGGTCCCAGCTCTCTTCATGTCATTGACCAGCTCCTCTCTTGTAGTTCTGGGCTGATTCCTCACCTTTCTTATCAGTGATACCCCGTGAGGTGAGATCTTGCATGGAGCCCCAGTCCGAGGGAGACTGACAGTTTGTCTTTAGCCTCTTCCATTTTCTAACAATTGCTCCAACAGTTGATCTATTTTCACCAAGCTGCTTGGCAATTGCCCCGTAGCCCTTTCCAGCCTTGTGGAGGTCCACAGTTTTGTCTCTGGTGTCTTTTGACAGCTCTTTGGTCTTGCCCATGGTAGTAGTTGGTGTCTGACTGACTGTGGGGTGGACAGGTGTCTTTAAAAAGCTCAGACAGGTGCTACTAAGTTAGATTAATGAGTGGAGTAGAGGTGGACCTTTTAAAGGCACTGTAACAGGTCTTTGAGAGCCAGAATTCTTGCTGTTTCTTAGGTGTTCAAATACTTATGTTTAGCAGTGCAAGACAAATAAATTATTTAAAAATCATACAATGTGATTTCCTGAATTTTTTAAAAAATTCTGTCTCTCAGAGTGGGAATGCACCTACAATGTGAATTTCAGACCCCTCCATGATTTCTAAGTGGGAGAACTTGCAAAATCCAGGGTGTTCAAATACTTCTGTTCCTCACTGTATATGGTGGACGGGAGTTGGTTAATGTGTTTTCTATATTTATCCAACTTTTCCTCTGTGCATTATGTGTCCAGTCAAAAATTTGTGCTATCAATACTGAGTTATAATATCTTTTAAAATCAGGAACACCCAATCCCCCATTTTCTTTGTCTCTGGTTAGAACTTCATAACTTATTCTAGGTTTTTTAGTTCTCCAAATAAACTTTAACATAATTTTTTTCATTATCTTAAATACTGTCCTGGCAGCTTTATTGGAATCATCTGAAATTTATATAAAATTTTTGGAACAATTTTTTTATTAGATTTATTCGTCCTATCTGTCAGGAATGGACTCAGCACTGGTGGTGGGACTCACCTGCTGTGTGGGCGGCAGTACCAGGGCTGACCAGCGGGTGCTCTCAGCAGCCAGAAGCTCACTCCTGCAATCAGCCAACACCTGGGACTGATGGCAGGAGGTGTATTTAAGGAATGGCCAGACCTGCAGTCAATGCCTTGGTGTATGTTTCCCATGAGCACCCTATACCGTGTATCCTGTGTTCCTGTTCTGCTGACTATCTGATTTGTTGCCGACCCTGCCTGATCCTGACCTCTGCTGACTTCTCCTGCTTGATCCCTGGCTTGCCTGACCATCCTTCTGCCTGATCCTCTGTACCGCGCTGCCCGTGAGTTACTGAACCCGGCTTGTGACCCTGACTATTCTCTGCCTGCTCCTCCGGTACCTCGATGCCCACGCGTTGCTGACCTGGCCTGCCTGACTACGCCTGACGCTACCCAGACGATCCATCCATCCATCCTGCACAGATCTGTCCCTGTTACCAGGTCTGCCAGCCTCTTCACGCCAGGCTTTCCCCCGGTACCTACCCTCGGCGGACCCCTCTACCACAGTTGGGTGCACTCAGGGGCCGCGACCTGGTCTCAGTCCTGCGCCAAGTCCTTCCCCACCATCAGGGGCTCTGGTGAAAAGGCAGACTGGGGCTTAGACTCCGCGCCCTGGGAAATCCTGTTCTGTGGGTACTAGAGATCCCGCCGGGCGATGCCTGACAGTACCTAACGGCCTGCCTGACCATTCCACCTCTCCAGCCCTGACTACGGCTGTGTTCCCACACATTTCTGGTCATACCCGGATCCTTAACACTATCCAAGATATACCACCTATGCCAAAATCTCTAATTTTATCGTTGATTTCATTTAATAATGGAATATAATTTGCTTTATATAGGTTCTTTAAGGAAATGGCTAAATTTATTCCCAAATATTTTAGTTCTTTTTCCTTCCACGAGAAAGAAAATTCTTTTTGTAATGCTTTTTTCTCTCCTCTTGAAAGACTTATATTCAAGATTTCTGTTTTAGTTGGATTTATTTTTAAGTCCCCATATTCCTCCAAAGTTTTCAATAAGTTGGGTAATGTTATCCTTGGCTTACCTACATAGAACAGCAAGTCATCGGCATATGCCGCTACTTTATGCTCTGTCTCTCCTATCCAAATTCCCTTAATATCTGTGTTTTTCCTTATTTTTGCTAGGAGGGATTCTAAAGACAGTAACAAAACCAGGAATTTTTCTCTTTTACTTTTTTGTATAAGCAATATTGATCTTAATATATTATCCCTACCCTCTCTCCCAGGGACAAACCCCACTTGATCCATATGGATCCACTCCAGCATTAAATCCTTTAACCTATTTGCTAAAACGTTTGCATATAGTTTAGTGTCTATATTTAGTAAGGATATTGGTCTATAGCTAGAGCATTGTGTACTATCTTTACCTTCTTTTGGTATTATTGTAATATGAACCTACAGGGATTCCTCCCTCATTTCTATCTCTCCTACCAATGCATTCATATATATATATTCAATTTAGGTATTAACTGATCTTTAAATTTCTTATAGTATCTCACAGTATATCCGTCTGGACCCGAACTTTTCCCTGCCCTAGTACTCTTCAATGCACTTTGGATTTCTTCTTCTGATATTGATCTCTCAAGGGATATTAACTGCTCTTCTCTCACTTTCGGTAACCCCGCCTCTTTTAGGTATATTGGTCTTTTTTTACTTCTTTCTTCCTCTTCCATTATGGACCATTGAGGATTTATATTATATAACTTACTATAATAATCTTTAAACACTTTTGCAATATTTTTGGTAGAATATTTTAATTCGCCTTTATTATCTCTTACTTTCTCTGTATAGTTCTTAGCTTTCTTTTTTCTTTAAGCTCTCATTAACCATTTTCCTGGTCTATCTCCCCACCGATATCTTTCACCAATCATCTTATTAAACACTCTCCTTTTTTCTTCCTCCATTAATTTTAGTTCCTCTAGTTTTTCCATTAAATGCTGCTTAATCTGTTTTGTTATTTTCTTTATATGTACCTGTTCTAATTGAAATAATTCTTTATGAAGCATGTTAATCCTCTATTTCCTTTCCTTTTTCTTCTTCGCCCCAATCACTATCAAGATTCCTCTAATATAGGTCTTATGGGCTTCCAGTCGCCATCGACACTTCCTCAGTCTCATTTCTTTCAAAATATTGCTCTATTTCTCTTTTAATTGTCTGTTCCATCTCCTGATCTTGAAGAAGTGTCTCATTTAATCTCCACGTGTTTATCTTTTTATGTTCTCTTCCCCATATTAACCTCATTGTGACAGGTGCATAATCCGATATTGTTATAACTTCTTACTTTGCTTTTACCAGAGACTCTATGGCCCTGACTCACTAAGATGTGAGTCTATCAGCAGAGTCTGACCATTCAGGCAGACTCCAGTCAATCAATCAGTCGTCTGACCAGCGTCTAGCAAGCTCATTGACGAGCGTCTACTGACTACTTTGCTATTACTAAATGTGGTATCCCGTCTGGCACATGTTTAGGTGCAATACCGGATATGTTCGCTAGATGGCGCACAAGCGCGGGCTTTATTTTGATGGCAAAAGAGAATTCTTAGAATGTAATAAATAGTACACCTGTATTAGAATTTTCTATTTTCTTCTATTTCTTTTTTTTGCTGTGTCTCCAAAATGATCAGGAAACTAATGCATTTACTAATGAATGTCATACATTCTGTATTCAAATGTTAAACATTTTCACACTTATATCTCAAATAATTTATATACTTCTAATTTCCCAATATAATTATATATCTTCATTCTCTTTAATCACGTAACTATTCTATGTTAAAGACAAGTGCAGCGCTATAAATGCATGTGATCAATAATGAACGCATGTAAAAACCAAAAAGTGCAAAGAATTGCAACAATGATGTAATATTGTAAATGGTGCTAAAATAAGTTCATAGAATCATTCCTGAATACTGGAATGTCCTTCGGGTGAGAGTACCAACTCGGAGAGTGCCTATGAATGGCACGTGTGGTCTCTCCGTGACGGACAGTAGTGCATGAACTCGTGAAAGGTAAACCACCCTTGGGACTGGTCTACACTCACCAGAACAAAAGTATTAATGTGCATGGGTTATACACATCACACATCTGGGGGTGCAGCGGTATGCTGGCAGCTATGGGTTAGCCATCCAGCTCAATCCATCCATCAGGGTGGGTGCCCAAATGGTCCTGGGGAGGAATTCGCTCAGCCACAGGAGCCAGAAAGGTGCTCAATAGTGTAGTACACTGTCACAGGGGTGGATGACCTTTCACGACTTCATGCACTACTGTTCGTGGTTATATTTATCTTGTGTAATACCATTTTACTAGTCTATATCAGCGACCAGCGCTTGCTCTATCATTTTTAAACAATGTAACTATTCTACATTATAGCTCAAACTGTGTCTCCCACAGTGGTTTAGTGGTTAGAGCTCAGAATTTACAGCACTTGGGTCATGGGTTCTAATCCCAGTCATGGCTACATCCTAAAAAATGGAGATCAATTTTCTGGGTTGTGTCAGTGCCAGGAATATTGATCAATCAATTATGATTTTGCCTAATGACTAGAAAGTGGATGAATGTTACCTATGTACTGTTCTTCTGCCAGTTAGGAAATGTGCAAGTTTCATGCCGTGTATATTTCATTGTAACATTTTTCTCTTTTAAATCTGTCTCCTTATACAACTTGACCCCCTCCCCCACCCCGTCATCACCTGTCCCATATGCAAATCTATGGATCACCGCCCCACTCTTTAACTATCTATTTATTGATCAAGGGATACAAAAATGCAATGTAAACATGTCCAAAACGCATCCAAAATGTACTGGAACACACTAAACATGCATGCCAAAAGGGCATGAAAAAAACCCATCAGGAACACATCTAGACTGTTTCTATAGTGTGAACCGGCCCTTAGGACTTGTTCACACCATTGGTGGTGCAGAAACGCATGCAAGAACACACATTTTCCAGCACAGCAAAGAAATGCAATGCCCTATGTAGATGTGCGCAGGTACCATGATGAAAACGTTGTTGCACCTACACACGTCTATTAAAAACAGCCCCATTCACAGCCACTAATACGCATGGCACCACACTACTGTGCGGTTAGGTGCGACACACTTGGAAAATAACATAAAAATAAGCCAACATGGCTAAAACATATCTTGAAAATATGGGAACTCTGATATCCGGCGACAGTCCGTTCACGAACGAGAAGCAATTCTGCACCCCTAAAACCAACATAGAGGAAAGGGATGGTCAAATTGCTGTGCTGCTTCCAAACCACCTCTGGCATGCCAGGGTCATTATGCAGGTCCTCGATGCCAATTCTTGCCTGCGGCCACAAAATATCCACTGGCCACAAGTGAAGGTGAGTGGAGGACGTGAAGGTGGATTTCTACCAGCTTCAACCGCAAGCAGTACCACTCCTGAAAAATGAGAGCAAATAATTATTGACACGTCATCATGACAGTCAATTCTCAGTGCAGGCTATCTAGAGTGTCTTTCCTTTTTAACCATTTCAAGAGTTCAAGGAAACATTCTTGGAGCATCTACTGTGTTTGGAAAGGCCAAAGGTCCCCCCCTCCCCCAGGCACACTAATGCTTATGCAGGCCATAGACGGGGAGAAAAACGGCCGATTTTTCTTTTAAAAAATGAAAAATCGATTGTTCAAGCAATGGTAAAAAAAATCGGCCGATTTTCATTCCGTCTACAGCCTGCAAAAAGTGTCCCTGCAGAGAGCTCCGCTATTTCTTTGACAGTTCTTTGACATTTATAGCGGTTGCAACAATGTATTTGTATCCATTTAGGATACAGATGTTTTTATTCGGAAACAAATAGATACAATGTTGCAACCGCTGTAAATGTCAAAGAACTGTCAAAGAAATAGCGGAGCTCTCTGCAGGGACACTTTTTGCCATACTGGAATTCCTCTCATTTTTCATCCTTCTTCTTCTTCTTCATCATCCTCTTCTTCTTCTTCTTCATCATCCTCTTCTTCTTCTTCATCATCATCCTCTTCTTCTTCATCATCATCCTCTTCTTCTTCATCATCATCCTCTTCTTCTTCATCCTCTTCTTCTTCATCATCATCCTCTTCTTCTTCTTCTTCTTCTTCTTCATCATCATCCTCTTCTTCTTCTTCATCATCATCATCATCCTCTTCATCATCATCATCCTCTTCTTCTTCATCATCATCCTCTTCTTCTTCTTCATCCTCATCTTCTTCTTCACCATCATCCTCTTCTTCTTCTTCTTCATCATCCTCTTCTTCATCCTCTTCTTCTTCATCATCATCCTCTTCTTCTTCTTCTTCATCCTCTTCTTCTTTTTCTTCTTTTTGTCTTCCTCTTGCAGGTCACTGCTCATGTGCAGATTTTTTATCAGTAAAAAATCGGCCGATTTGCCCATCATTGCCGCGAAAATCGGCCGATCGGCAAATTCGCCCGTTTTTTTTTCCAACTTTACCGGAAAAAAAAATCTGCCAAAATACCAAAAAATGGCCGAACAAATAGCCCACTAACGATCCGAAAATCGGCCGATTTTATTTTCGGCCGAAAAATCGGCCGATTTTCGACCTATCTATGGCCTGCATAAGATATGGTGTGGCCCTAGGGTCAATATGTGTTTAGAATACTTCCAAAATGCACAAACAAAAACACTACATCCAAATGCATGTTGCATTTCTATAGCATGTTAAACAGAAGAATAATGCACTTCCATAATGTTAACATGCGCAAGTAAAAGTAGACAAAATTCACATCCTTTTATTCTGGCTTCACATACATGCATTGTGGTCTAACACCGCACTCCTGGGCAAATCACATGCAATTTGTGTGCGTTGCAATTAGAGACAAACATTTTGCACACCTCAAATTGCACCGCATCCGGGCCAAAAATGTGCAGGACCCTTTTTCAGGGTATGCACATGGGTGTGAATAGGCATGCCATCCAATTTGGCAAATCGCAATACGCTTTGTGTACCAATTTTGGTGTGTTGGTAACTTCACCTAGAAAGCCGCAGCAGGTGGCATGAAGGGGTTGCGCTTGTGATGCGGTGCAGCGCTTGCACAGAAAACACTGCAAATTTCACATCGCATCTGTGTGAAACCAGAATGTGCCAATATGTGGCTTGACAAAGCACAGTGGTCAGTGCAGATTATTTTCAATCCATGTTTTTTGACACTTTTCATTCACTGGTTTAACTCAGGTGATCGTTAATCACAATTATCTCCGGAGATCACATGCAGCCCCTCAACCATCTACATATATCTCTGGAAATCTATACAGATCTCCTTGAAAAAATGTCTCCTCTCTTCTTCGGAAAACAATTGTCCTCCACCTCATAAACAGGGGGACAGAGAAGACTTCTCCTTGATAACTAAAATCAGATTAATTATCTGTGCTTAACCTCCCTGGCGGTATGATCATGTCAGGAATTTTGTGCTGAAAGCGGTACCATTTTTTTGCATGGAAATATGTAGTTTTTAATTGTAGGCTGTAATTGTTAGGAATAACTCACTGAAATCTGTCCGAACAAGAGTCTATTAAACATTCCGGATATGATAAAACTTGAAACACAAAATCATAAATTATAATTTAATTAATAATCATAAAAAATAATAATATAATAATAATCAATTTAATTCAATAATATAATCAAACCAAAAACACTGAAATTTGAAATACAGAGGCAAATTCGCACATCGCTGAGCAAAGTCGCAAAATCGTTTTCAGTGTCTGATGACGAATTTCCCCACAAATCATTATCACTCAATTCTGCAAGTGGTTCTGATTTACTATCGCTGTTCTAAAACCGCTTTTGATGTAAAGGGACGCTTTTTGGCCGCCATGGACTTTTCTAAGTTTCCAGGCAGAAAGAACAGTCAAAATGCAGGCAGGGCACAGGACAAAGCAGTGGGGACAAAATGTATGTGAAATGCAGTGAAAAAGCAATGACAGCAAAAATGTCATTTTTTAAAAATTTCAAATTTCCCGCCGGTTCCGCCGCCCGAACGTTCCGACGTCACGGGGACCGGAACACGGAAGTCAGATGCCGGCATCCGCCGGAGGAGATGGACGGGGACGCTGCAGGGGACACATCGTGGGAGCGAAGGACAAGGTAAGTGCTGCAGGGACCCCCAGAGAACGCTGCATGGTAAGCCCGAGTGTAGCTCGGGGTTACCGTTCTTGGTATAGAAATTCTACCCCGAGCTACACTCGGGAAAACCGCTAAGGAGGTTAATAAACATACACCAATACTGCAAATGCATTGTACTGTCGAAGGCATTGCACACTAACGCATTGCACACTAGAAATGTCAAATGCGTTAGTGTGTACAGTGCATGAGTGTAAAATGCTTTAGTGCAGACTGCAGTATACAACGCATTGCACACTGTAATACACTGTACAATGTAATACCGTGTACACCCACACATTGTAGACTGTAATACACTGTACAATGTAATACCGTGTACACCCACACATTGTAGACTGTAATGCACTGTACACTATCATGCAGGATAGAGCTACGCATTGCACACTGTGATACCGTGTACACCCACACATTGTAGACTGTGATGCACTGTACACTGTCATGCAGAATCCAGCAACGCATTGCACACTGTAATACCATGTACACCAACACATTGTAGAATGTAATGCATTATACGCAGTATACATGTCCAGATATTCAAAGATTAGCCATGAAGGCCTAGCTGGTTTCCTATTTGGCGACCGCAGATAGCCGAATAACGCTACACTGCATCCAGGCAGCTTTGGGAGGGCGTCATATGACATCCTGGCAGAACGCGCTCTCCGTGATTGCTGTGTCCTAAGGACACAGCTGATCACGTCATATGGTAAAAGCCAATCACAGCGGCTTTTTACCATGTGATCAGCCACGTCCAATGACACGCTGATCACAGGGAAATGCATTTGCCGGGTCTTGGCTGCACTTTCATCACGCTGTCAGAATGTTTGGAAAGTACTGCCAAGAACCAGCAGTTATCAGAGCAGGGGTCAGCACCGATGATCAGTGCCCACCAGTGCCACCCAACAGTTCCGCCCACCTGTGGCCAGCAGTGCCACCCACCAGTGCTGCCTCATCAACGCACATCAGTGTTGCTAAATTACCAGTTTACCAAATGTTATAATATAAACAGACTTTTATTCATTATGAGCTATTTTGTTGTTTATCGAGCAAAAAGTAAAACACACAGCAGCAAGTCAATACCACCCAAAGAAAGCTCTATTTGTGTGAAAAAAATGATCTAAATTTAAGATGGGTACAATGTGGCATGACCGCACAATTGTCATTCAAAGGGTAACAGTGCAGAAAGATGAAAATTGGCCAGGACAGGAAGGGGGTATGAGTACCCAGTAGGCAAGTGGTTAATATAATTGACCCATCAATACCCAGGAGCTAATGTACAGATAAGTAGCATGTGCACCAAGTGAGATTCTGTTAGGCCCCACCCACAAAATCACAATTACCTGTCCCTCACATGTTATTAACATATTTGCAATGGCCATACTTACTTTACATATAAGGATCATCTCCTCAGTTGAAAACTGTGCTCTCGCCATGTCCAAATGCCACTAGAGTTCTCAAAATATATGACACAGGAAAACCGCCAACCACTCCTCAGCCACTGACACTCCCCACAACCACTTCCGGGTGCGCGCGCACGTGATGGCGGACTTCTGGGAGGACAGCCGCTCGTGCGCCATGGGGTACACCTGTTTGGCGCTTATTCGTATGCGATCGCGCAATTTTGTACCCTATCGCGCATTTGTATGCGCGGCTATGATAGCTTTCGTGAATGTGTGTTACTTAGTGATTTGTCACTAAAATCAACACAGTGTGGACTATTTTATAACTGTAAATCGAATTGTAGAACACCTGTAGCTGGCTGCACAGTGAATGTGACGTATTCATTGGTACATAATATTGTGGTGCAAACTGGTTCTTTTTTTTGTTTTGTTTTTGAAAAAGCCAGTTTGCACCCACTTGCATATTCACACTCTTATATAATCTACTCAAATGTAGCTTGTAAGTATACAAAGTAACTATTAAGGTTGTTCATATATTGAACATAAAATAAACACAAAAACAACAGTCCAACATTTATTAATGAAATATATCTTCATTTATTTGGTCAGCAGGAACAAGTAGGTAGAGTCAATATCTTGGTGAGTCACAAAAAGAATAGCACTGATGTGGCGAAAATAAAACACTCCTGCTCATAAGAGCTTACAATCTAAAGATACTTCTAATGAACTGTGTGTGCACAGGTTATAGCAGGAAACAAAGGGGAAGATGAATCAAGTAAAATTTTCTTGCACATAAGATTTACTTACACAATCACTTAGTATGAAGATCCATTCACAAAAAAAGTCTACACATCAAAATATAAAGAAAACAAAGCATGTGAAAAAAAACCCTCCCACCTCTACAAATCCCCTACACATACATTTGTCAGCAGGTTTGTCAGAAAAATGCATTGGAGTCTAAATAAGCAAGCAGATTTTAAACAAAACGATTGACATGTGTGAGGCTTTCAATTAGAGATGAGCGAATCGAAGTAGGCGAAATGGAATTCGTTTCGAATATTAGGAAAATTTCGATTCGCGTCGAATAAGCAGACTTCGGATGCGCGAATCAAAATTTTTCCTAAAATGGCGGCGACATGTGCGGCGACGGAGCGGGGATGTCTGGGAAGGCGCGCAGACAAGGCGCGCTGACCCATAATGCATTCATTCATGACATGTGATCGCATTAGCCAATCAGCAGCCAGCCAGCCAGCACAGTGTAATGGTCGAGCTATAAATAGCGGCCATTTTAGAATTCTCCATTTGCCTCCAGTCATTCAACAGAGGCAGACCTGGCTGTATTCAGGGAGAGAGTTAGGGACAGAGAAACGTTACTTAGGGACACAGAAACGTTAGTTAGGGCCACAGAATCGTTACTTAGGGCCACAGAAACGTTACTTAGGGCCACAGAAACGTTACTTAGGGCCACAGAATCGTTAGTTAGGGCCACAGAAATGTTACTTAGGGACACAGAATTGTTACTCAGGGACAGACAGAATTGTTACTGAGGGATACAGAATTGTTACTGAGGGCCACAGAATCGTTACTTAGGGCCACAGAAACGTTACTTAGGGCCACAGAATTGTTACTTAGGGACAGACACAGAATTGTTACTGAGGGACACAGATTTGCTACTGAGGGCCACAGAATCGTTACTTAGGGCCACAGAATTGTTACTTAGGGACAGACACAGAATTGTTACTGAGGGACACAGATTTGTTACTGAGGGCCACAGAATCGTTACTTAGGGCCACAGAAACGTTACTTAGGGCCACAGAAACGTTACTTAGGGCCACAGAAACGTTACTTAGGGCCACAGAATTGTTACTTAGGGACTTCGGATGCGCGAATCGAAATTTTTCCTAAAATGGCGGCGACATGTGCGGCGACGGAGCGGGAATGTCTGGGAAGGCGCGCAGACAAGGCGCGCTGACCCATAATGCATTCATTCATGACATGTGATCGCATTAGCCAATCAGCAGCCAGCCAGCCAGCACAGTGTAATGGTCGAGCTATAAATAGCGGCCATTTTAGAATTCTCCATTTGCCTCCAGTCATTCAACAGAGGCAGACCTGGCTGTATTCAGGGAGAGAGTTAGGGACAGAGAAACGTTACTTAGGGACACAGAAACGTTAGTTAGGGCCACAGAATTGTTACTTAGGGCCACAGAAACGTTACTTAGGGCCACAGAAACATTACTTAGGGCCACAGAAACGTTACTTAGGGACACAGAATTGTTACTCAGGGACAGACAGAATTGTTACTGAGGGATACAGAATTGTTACTGAGGGCCACATAATCGTTACTTAGGGCCACAGAAACGTTACTTAGGGCCACAGAATTGTTACTTAGGGACAGACACAGAATTGTTACTGAGGGACACAGATTTGTTACTGAGGGCCACAGAATCGTTACTTAGGGCCACAGAATTGTTACTTAGGGACAGACACAGAATTGTTACTGAGGGACACAGATTTGTTACTGAGGGCCACAGAGTCGTTACTTAGGGCCACAGAAACGTTACTTAGGGCCACAGAAACGTTACTTAGGGCCACAGAATTGTTACTTAGGGACAGACACAGAATTGTTACTGAGGGCCACAGAAACGTTACTTAGGGCCACAGAAACACTACTTAGGGCCACAGAATTGTTACTTAGGGACAGACACAGAATTGTTACTGAGGGACACAGATTTGTTACTGAGGGCCACAGAAACGTTACTTAGGGCCACAGAAACGTTACTTAGGGCCACAGAATCGTTAGTTAGGGCCACAGAAACGTTACTTAGGGACACAGAATTGTTACTCAGGGACAGACACAGAATTGTTACTGAGGGATACAGAATTGTTACTGAGGGCCACAGAATCGTTACTTAGGGCCACAGAAACGTTACTTAGGGCCACAGAAACGTTACTTAAGGCCACAGAATTGTTACTTAGGGACAGACACAGAATTGTTATTGAGGGACACAGAATTGTTACTGAGGGCCACAGAACCGTTACTTAGGGCCACAGAAACGTTACTTAGGGCCACAGAATTGTTACTTAGGGACAGACACAGAATTGTTACTGAGGGACACAGATTTGTTACTGAGGGCCACAGAAACGTTACTTAGGGCCACAGAAACGTTACTTAGGGCCACAGAATCGTTACTTAGGGCCACAGAAACGTTACTTAGGGCCACAGAATTTTTACTTAGGGACAGACACAGAATTGTTATTGAGAGACACAGAATTGTTATTGAGGGACACAGAATTGTTACTGAGGGCCACAGAACCGTTACTTAGGGCCACAGAAACGTTACTTAGGGCCACAGAATTGTTACTTAGGGACAGACACAGAATTGTTACTGAGGGACACAGATTTGTTACTGAGGGCCACAGAAACGTTACTTAGGGCCACAGAAACGTTACTTAGGGCCACAGAATCGTTACTTAGGGCCACAGAAACGTTACTTAGGGCCACAGAATTGTTACTTAGGGACAGACACAGAATTGTTATTGAGGGACACAGAATTGTTACTGAGGGCCACAGAACCGTTACTTAGGGCCACAGAAACGTTACTTAGGGCCACAGAATTGTTACTTAGGGACAGACACAGAATTGTTACTGAGGGACACAGATTTGTTAATGAGGGCCACAGAAACGTTACTTAGGGCCACAGAAACGTTACTTAGGGCCACAGAATCATTACTTAGGGCCACAGAAACGTTACTTAGGGCCACAGAATTGTTACTTAGGGACAGACACAGAATTGTTATTGAGGGACACAGAATTGTTACTGAGGGCCACAGAACCGTTACTTAGGGCCACAGAAACGTTACTTAGGGCCACAGAATTGTTACTTAGGGACAGACACAGAAATGTTACTGAGGGACACAGATTTGTTACTGAGGGCCACAGAAACGTTACTTAGGGCCACAGAAACGTTACTTAGGGCCACAGAATCGTTACTTAGGGCCACAGAAACGTTACTTAGGGCCACAGAATTGTTACTTAGGGACAGACACAGAATTGTTATTGAGGGCCACAGAATTGTTACTGAGGGCCACAGAACCGTTACTTAGGGCCACAGAAACGTTACTTAGGGCCACAGAATTGTTACTTAGGGACAGACACAGAATTGTTACTGAGGGACACAGATTTGTTACTGAGGGCCACAGAAACGTTACTTAGGGCCACAGAAACGTTACTTAGGGCCACAGAATCGTTACTTAGGGCCACAGAAACGTTACTTAGGGCCACAGAATTGTTACTTAGGGACAGACACAGAATTGTTATTGAGGGACACAGAATTGTTACTGAGGGCCACAGAACCGTTACTTAGGGCCACAGAAACGTTACTTAGGGCCACAGAATTGTTACTTAGGGACAGACACAGAATTGTTACTGAGGGCCACAGAAACGTTACTTAGGGCCACAGAAACACTACTTAGGGCCACAGAATTGTTACTTAGGGACAGACACAGAATTGTTACTGAGGGACACAGACTTGTTACTGAGGGCCACAGAAACGTTACTTAGGGCCACAGAAACGTTACTTAGGGCCACAGAATCGTTAGTTAGGGCCACAGAAACGTTACTTAGGGACACAGAATTGTTACTCAGGGACAGACACAGAATTGTTACTGAGGGATACAGAATTGTTACTGAGGGCCACAGAATCGTTACTTAGGGCCACAGAAACGTTACTTAGGGCCACAGAAACGTTACTTAGGGCCACAGAATTGTTACTTAGGGACAGACACAGAATTGTTATTGAGGGACACAGAATTGTTACTGAGGGCCACAGAACCGTTACTTAGGGCCACAGAAACGTTACTTAGGGCCACAGAATTGTTACTTAGGGACAGACACAGAATTGTTACTGAGGGACACAGATTTGTTACTGAGGGCCACAGAAACGTTACTTAGGGCCACAGAAACGTTACTTAGGGCCACAGAATCGTTACTTAGGGCCACAGAAACGTTACTTAGGGCCACAGAATTTTTACTTAGGGACAGACACAGAATTGTTATTGAGGGACACAGAATTGTTACTGAGGGCCACAGAACCGTTACTTAGGGCCACAGAAACGTTACTTAGGGCCACAGAATTGTTACTTAGGGACAGACACAGAATTGTTACTGAGGGACACAGATTTGTTACTGAGGGCCACAGAAACGTTACTTAGGGCCACAGAAACGTTACTTAGGGCCACAGAATCGTTACTTAGGGCCACAGAAACGTTACTTAGGGCCACAGAATTGTTACTTAGGGACAGACACAGAATTGTTATTGAGGGACACAGAATTGTTACTGAGGGCCACAGAACCGTTACTTAGGGCCACAGAAACGTTACTTAGGGCCACAGAATTGTTACTTAGGGACAGACACAGAATTGTTACTGAGGGACACAGATTTGTTAATGAGGGCCACAGAAACGTTACTTAGGGCCACAGAAACGTTACTTAGGGCCACAGAATCATTACTTAGGGCCACAGAAACGTTACTTAGGGCCACAGAATTGTTACTTAGGGACAGACACAGAATTGTTATTGAGGGACACAGAATTGTTACTGAGGGCCACAGAACCGTTACTTAGGGCCACAGAAACGTTACTTAGGGCCACAGAATTGTTACTTAGGGACAGACACAGAAATGTTACTGAGGGACACAGATTTGTTACTGAGGGCCACAGAAACGTTACTTAGGGCCACAGAAACGTTACTTAGGGCCACAGAATCGTTACTTAGGGCCACAGAAACGTTACTTAGGGCCACAGAATTGTTACTTAGGGACAGACACAGAATTGTTATTGAGGGCCACAGAATTGTTACTGAGGGCCACAGAACCGTTACTTAGGGCCACAGAAACGTTACTTAGGGCCACAGAATTGTTACTTAGGGACAGACACAGAATTGTTACTGAGGTACACAGATTTGTTACTGAGGGCCACAGAAACGTTACTTAGGGCCACAGAAACGTTACTTAGGGCCACAGAATCGTTACTTAGGGCCACAGAAACATTACTTAGGGCCACAGAATTGTTACTTAGGGACAGACACAGAATTGTTATTGAGGGACACAGAATTGTTACTGAGGGCCACAGAACCGTTACTTAGGGCCACAGAAACGTTACTTAGGGCCACAGAATTGTTACTTAGGGACAGACACAGAATTGTTACTGAGGGACACAGATTTGTTACTGAGGGCCACAGAAACGTTACTTAGGGCCACAGAAACGTTACTTAGGGCCACAGAATCGTTACTTAGGGCCACAGAAACGTTACTTAGGGCCACAGAATTGTTACTTAGGGACAGACACAGAATTGTTATTGAGGGACACAGAATTGTTACTGAGGGCCACAGAACCGTTACTTAGGGCCACAGAACCGTTACTTAGGGCCACAGAATTGTTACTTAGGGACAGACACAGAATTGTTACTGAGGGACACAGAATTGTTAATGAGGGCCACAGAAACGTTACTTAGGGCCACAGAAACGTTACTTAGGGCCACAGAATCATTACTTAGGGCCACAGAAACGTTACTTAGGGCCACAGAATTGTTACTTAGGGACAGACACAGAATTGTTATTGAGGGACACAGAATTGTTACTGAGGGCCACAGAACCGTTACTTAGGGCCACAGAAACGTTACTTAGGGCCACAGAATTGTTACTTAGGGACAGACACAGAATTGTTACTGAGGGACACAGATTTGTTAATGAGGGCCACAGAAACGTTACTTAGGGCCACAGAAACGTTACTTAGGGCCACAGAATCATTACTTAGGGCCACAGAAACGTTACTTAGGGCCACAGAATTGTTACTTAGGGACAGACACAGAATTGTTATTGAGGGACACAGAATTGTTACTGAGGGCCACAGAACCGTTACTTAGGGCCACAGAAACGTTACTTAGGGCCACAGAATTGTTACTTAGGGACAGACACAGAAATGTTACTGAGGGACACAGATTTGTTACTGAGGGCCACAGAAACGTTACTTAGGGCCACAGAAACGTTACTTAGGGCCACAGAATCGTTACTTAGGGCCACAGAAACGTTACTTAGGGCCACAGAATTGTTACTTAGGGACAGACACAGAATTGTTATTGAGGGCCACAGAATTGTTACTGAGGGCCACAGAACCGTTACTTAGGGCCACAGAAACGTTACTTAGGGCCACAGAATTGTTACTTAGGGACAGACACAGAATTGTTACTGAGGGACACAGATTTGTTACTGAGGGCCACAGAAACGTTACTTAGGGCCACAGAAACGTTACTTAGGGCCACAGAATCGTTACTTAGGGCCACAGAAACGTTACTTAGGGCCACAGAATTGTTACTTAGGGACAGACACAGAATTGTTATTGAGGGACACAGAATTGTTACTGAGGGCCACAGAACCGTTACTTAGGGCCACAGAAACGTTACTTAGGGCCACAGAATTGTTACTTAGGGACAGACACAGAATTGTTACTGAGGGCCACAGAAACGTTACTTAGGGCCACAGAAACACTACTTAGGGCCACAGAATTGTTACTTAGGGACAGACACAGAATTGTTACTGAGGGACACAGACTTGTTACTGAGGGCCACAGAAACGTTACTTAGGGCCACAGAAACGTTACTTAGGGCCACAGAATCGTTAGTTAGGGCCACAGAAACGTTACTTAGGGACACAGAATTGTTACTCAGGGACAGACACAGAATTGTTACTGAGGGATACAGAATTGTTACTGAGGGCCACAGAATCGTTACTTAGGGCCACAGAAACGTTACTTAGGGCCACAGAAACGTTACTTAGGGCCACAGAATTGTTACTTAGGGACAGACACAGAATTGTTATTGAGGGACACAGAATTGTTACTGAGGGCCACAGAACCGTTACTTAGGGCCACAGAAACGTTACTTAGGGCCACAGAATTGTTACTTAGGGACAGACACAGAATTGTTACTGAGGGACACAGATTTGTTACTGAGGGCCACAGAAACGTTACTTAGGGCCACAGAAACGTTACTTAGGGCCACAGAATCGTTACTTAGGGCCACAGAAACGTTACTTAGGGCCACAGAATTTTTACTTAGGGACAGACACAGAATTGTTATTGAGGGACACAGAATTGTTACTGAGGGCCACAGAACCGTTACTTAGGGCCACAGAAACGTTACTTAGGGCCACAGAATTGTTACTTAGGGACAGACACAGAATTGTTACTGAGGGACACAGATTTGTTACTGAGGGCCACAGAAACGTTACTTAGGGCCACAGAAACGTTACTTAGGGCCACAGAATCGTTACTTAGGGCCACAGAAACGTTACTTAGGGCCACAGAATTGTTACTTAGGGACAGACACAGAATTGTTATTGAGGGACACAGAATTGTTACTGAGGGCCACAGAACCGTTACTTAGGGCCACAGAAACGTTACTTAGGGCCACAGAATTGTTACTTAGGGACAGACACAGAATTGTTACTGAGGGACACAGATTTGTTAATGAGGGCCACAGAAACGTTACTTAGGGCCACAGAAACGTTACTTAGGGCCACAGAATCATTACTTAGGGCCACAGAAACGTTACTTAGGGCCACAGAATTGTTACTTAGGGACAGACACAGAATTGTTATTGAGGGACACAGAATTGTTACTGAGGGCCACAGAACCGTTACTTAGGGCCACAGAAACGTTACTTAGGGCCACAGAATTGTTACTTAGGGACAGACACAGAAATGTTACTGAGGGACACAGATTTGTTACTGAGGGCCACAGAAACGTTACTTAGGGCCACAGAAACGTTACTTAGGGCCACAGAATCGTTACTTAGGGCCACAGAAACGTTACTTAGGGCCACAGAATTGTTACTTAGGGACAGACACAGAATTGTTATTGAGGGCCACAGAATTGTTACTGAGGGCCACAGAACCGTTACTTAGGGCCACAGAAACGTTACTTAGGGCCACAGAATTGTTACTTAGGGACAGACACAGAATTGTTACTGAGGTACACAGATTTGTTACTGAGGGCCACAGAAACGTTACTTAGGGCCACAGAAACGTTACTTAGGGCCACAGAATCGTTACTTAGGGCCACAGAAACATTACTTAGGGCCACAGAATTGTTACTTAGGGACAGACACAGAATTGTTATTGAGGGACACAGAATTGTTACTGAGGGCCACAGAACCGTTACTTAGGGCCACAGAAACGTTACTTAGGGCCACAGAATTGTTACTTAGGGACAGACACAGAATTGTTACTGAGGGACACAGATTTGTTACTGAGGGCCACAGAAACGTTACTTAGGGCCACAGAAACGTTACTTAGGGCCACAGAATCGTTACTTAGGGCCACAGAAACGTTACTTAGGGCCACAGAATTGTTACTTAGGGACAGACACAGAATTGTTATTGAGGGACACAGAATTGTTACTGAGGGCCACAGAACCGTTACTTAGGGCCACAGAACCGTTACTTAGGGCCACAGAATTGTTACTTAGGGACAGACACAGAATTGTTACTGAGGGACACAGAATTGTTAATGAGGGCCACAGAAACGTTACTTAGGGCCACAGAAACGTTACTTAGGGCCACAGAATCATTACTTAGGGCCACAGAAACGTTACTTAGGGCCACAGAATTGTTACTTAGGGACAGACACAGAATTGTTATTGAGGGACACAGAATTGTTACTGAGGGCCACAGAACCGTTACTTAGGGCCACAGAAACGTTACTTAGGGCCACAGAATTGTTACTTAGGGACAGACACAGAAATGTTACTGAGGGACACAGATTTGTTAATGAGGGCCACAGAAACGTTACTTAGGGCCACAGAAACGTTACTTAGGGCCACAGAATCGTTACTTAGGGCCACAGAAACGTTACTTAGGGCCACAGAATTGTTACTTAGGGACAGACACAGAATTGTTATTGAGGGACACAGAATTGTTACTGAGGGCCACAGAACCGTTACTTAGGGCCACAGAAACGTTACTTAGGGACACAGAATTGTTACTTAGTGACAGACACAGAATTGTTACTGAGGGACACAGATTTGTTACTGAGGGCCACAGAAACGTTACTTAGGGCCACAGAAACGTTTCTTAGGGCCACAGAATCGTTACTTAGGGCCACAGAAATGTTACTTAGGGCCACAGAATTGTTACTTAGGGACAGACACAGAATTGTTATTGAGGGACACAGAATTGTTACTGAGGGCCACAGAACCGTTACTTAGGGCCACAGAAACGTTACTTAGGGCCACAGAATTGTTACTTAGGGACAGACACAGAATTGTTACTGAGGGACACAGATTTGTTACTGAGGGCCACAGAAACGTTACTTAGGGCCACAGAAACGTTTCTTAGGGCCACAGAATCGTTACTTAGGGCCACAGAAACGTTACTTAGGGCCACAGAATTGTTACTTAGGGACAGACACAGAATTGTTATTGAGGGACACAGAATTGTTACTGAGGGCCACAGAACCGTTACTTAGGGCCACAGAAACGTTACTTAGGGCCACTGAATTGTTACTTAGGGACAGACACAGAATTGTTACTGAGGGACACAGATTTGTTAATGAGGGCCACAGAAACGTTACTTAGGGCCACAGAATCGTTACTTAGGGCCACAGAAACGTTACTTAGGGCCACAGAATTGTTACTTAGGGACAGACACAGAATTGTTATTGAGGGACACAGAATTGTTACTGAGGGCCACAGAACTGTTACTTAGGGCCACAGAAACGTTACTCAGGGACACAGAATTGTTACTCAGGGACAGACACAGAATTGTTACTCAGGGACACAGAATCGTTTAATTAAAGAGTATGTCAGACAACATGCAGAGAAGTGGCAGAGGAGGCAATGTTTTAGGAGCGAGCAGACGTGGCAGCAGAGGAAGGGGTCGAGGCAGCACTATTCACAGCCAGAGGCCAGTGCTCCCGGTGTCATCCAGTAAAGTGAGGAAGAGCTAACAGAGGGCGGTCAGGAACGGGGGGAGACATCCGCCTCTTCAGCAGCCAGGCGAAGAAGTAGTGGCTAGGAGAGTGGCTCGGTAGCCGGTCTATAGACAGGTCTGTCTCCTGACCCACACGCAGCCGAGGGGGCTAGTAGTGAGGCGGAGACCCTAATTGATGATGATGAGGCTGATCGCACTTGGCAGCCTCGTCGTCATCAGGCTATTGCTTCCGCATCATCAGGAGAAGAGGGTGGCAGCTTGGCAGCGAGCAAAACAGTCGGTGGGTTGTCTCCATCGCCACACTCTGCCATGTGCCACTTTCAGGTCTCCTCACACACTGCTGGTGTGTTCCATTTTTTGTCATAGGGTGCTGGCAGATTACGGGCCTCCCATAGCTGCTGCCAGGCCCCTAATCTGCCATGGGCCCCTGTACCGCCTCCTCATGCTGCTGCCAGGTCCACAGTGTCTCATGCTATGTGCCACTTTCAGGTCTCCTCACACTGCTGGTGTGTTCAATTTTTTGTCATAGGGTGCTGGCAGATTACGGGCCTCCCATAGCTGCTGCCAGGCCCCTAATCTGCCATGGGCCCCTATACCGCCTCCCCATGCTGCTGCCAAGTCCAGAGTCTCTCATGGGTCCCTGTACGGCCTCCCATTGCTGCTGTCTCCATCGCCACACTCTGCCATGTGCCACTTTCAGGTCTCCTCACACACTGCTGGTGTGTTCAATTTTTTGACATAGGGTGCTGGCAGATTACGGGCCTCCCATAGCTGCTGCCAGGCCCCTAATCTGCCATGGGCCCCTATACCGCCTCCTCATGCTGCTGCGAAGTCCAGAGTCTCTCATGGGTTCCTGTACGGCCTCCCATTGCTGCTGTCTCCATCGCCACACTCTGCCATGTGCCACTTTCAGGTCTCCTCACACACTGCTGGTGTGTTCAATTTTTTGACATAGGGTGCTGGCAGATTACGGGCCTCCCATAGCTGCTGCCAGGCCCCTAATCTGCCATGGGCCCCTATACCGCCTCCTCATGCTGCTGCCAGGTCCACAGTGTCTCATGCCATGTGCCACTTTCAGGTCTCCTCACACTGCTGGTGTGTTCAATTTTTTGTCATAGGGTGCTGGCAGATTACGGGCCTCGCATAGCTGCTGCCAGGCCCCTAATCTGCCATGGGCCCTATACCGCCTCCTCATGCTGCTGCGAAGTCCAGAGTCTCTCATGGGTCCCTGTACGGCCTCCCATTGCTGCTGTCTCCATCGCCACACTCTGCCATGTGCCACTTTCAGGTCTCCTCACACACTGCTGGTGTGTTCAATTTTTTGACATAGGGTGCTGGCAGATTACGGGCCTCCCATAGCTGCTGCCAGGCCCCTAATCTGCTATGGGCCCCTGTACCGCCTCCTCATGCTGCTGCCAGGTCCACAGTGTCTCATGCCATGTGCCACTTTCAGGTCTCCTCACACTGCTGGTGTGTTCAATTTTTTGACATAGGGTGCTGGCAGATTACGGGCCTCCCATAGCTGCTGCCAGGCCCCTAATCTGCCATGGGCCCCTATACCGCCTCCTCATGCTGCTGCCAAGTCCAGAGTCTCTCATGGGTCCCTGTACGGCCTCCCATTGCTGCTGTCTCCATCGCCACACTCTGCCATGTGCCACTTTCAGGTCTCCTCACACACTGCTGGTGTGTTCAAATTTTTGACATAGAGTACTGGCAGATTACGGGCCTCCCATAGCTGCTGCCAGGCCCCTAATCTGCCATGGGCCCCTATACCGCCTCCTCATGCTGCTGCCAAGTCCAGAGTCTCTCATGGGTCCCTGTACGGCCTCCTATTGCTGCTGTCTCCATCGCCACACTCTGCCATGTGCCACTTTCAGGTCTCCTCACACACTGCTGGTGTGTGAGGATTTTTTGACATAGGGTGCTGGCAGATTACGGGCCTCCCATAGCTGCTGCCAGGCCCCTAATCTGCCATGGGCCCCTATACCGCCTCCTCATGCTGCTGCCAAGTCCAGAGTCTCTCATGGGTCCCCGTACGGCCTCCCATTGCTGCTGTCTCCATCGCCACACTCTGCCATGTGCCACTTTCAGGTCTCCTCACACACTGCTGGTGTGTGAGGATTTTTTGACATAGGGTGCTAGCAGATTATGGGCCTCCCATAGCTGCTGCCAGGCCCCTAATCTGCCATGGGCCCCTATACCGCCTCCTCATGCTGCTGCCAGGTCCAGAGTGTCTCATGGGTCCCTGTACAGCCTCCCATTGCTGCTGTCTCCATCGCCACACTCTGCCATGTGCCACTTTCAGGTCTCCTCACACACTGCTGGTGTGTTCAATTTTTTGACATAGGGTGCTGGCAGATTACGGGCCTCCCATAGCTGCTGCCAGGCCCCTAATCTGCCATGGGCCCCTGTACCGCCTCCTCATGCTGCTGCCAGGTCCACAGTGTCTCATGCCATGTGCCACTTTCAGGTCTCCTCACACTGCTGGTGTGTTCAATTTTTTGACATAGGGTGCTGGCAGATTACGGGCCTCCCATAGCTGCTGCCAGGCCCCTAATCTGCCATGGGCCCCTATACCGCCTCCTCATGCTGCTGCCAAGTCCAGGGTCTCTCATGGGTCCCTGTACGGCCTCCCATTGCTGCTGTCTCCATCGCCACACTCTGCCATGTGCCACTTTCAGGTCTCCTCACACACTGCTGGTGTGTTCAATTTTTTGACATAGGGTGCTGGCAGATTACGGGCCTCCCATAGCTGCTACCAGGCCCGTAATCTGCCATGGGCCCCTGTACCGCCTCCTCATGCTGCTGCCAGGTCCAGGCGAACGTAGTCACACAGGGGAGGAACTTCTCAGTGTAATGAACAGAGAAATCGACAGATGGCTGTCTCCGCGCAAACTGAAAATCGGAACCATGTTGACCGACAACGGAAAGAACATGGTGTCTGCTCTGCGTCAAGGAAGGTTGTGCCATGCGCCATGCATGGCTCACGTGTTCAATCTGGTTGTCAAGCGGTTCCTAAAATCCACCATCCCACTGCAAGACATCCTTAAAATGTCACGTAAACTTTGCATGCATTTCAGCCATTCCTACACCGCAAAGCACACCCTCCTTGAGCTGCAGCGGCAGAACGGAATTCCACAGCATCGCCTGATCTGCGACGTTGCAACAAGGTGGAATTCAACCCTACACATGGTAGACCGCCTTTACGAACAGCGAAAGGCCATCACCGATTTCCTGATGTTACAAGCGGATAAAGGTGCTCCCCTGTGTAACTTCGATGTCAGCCATTGGCAGCTCATGCGTGACACCTGCCGCTTGCTCAGGCCCTTTGAGGAGGCCACGCTATTCGTGAGTCGGCAGGACTATGGGATGAACGACGTCATTCCTCTGTTGCACGTCCTGGAACAAATGCTGTTAACAATGGCTGGTCAGGGTGCGGTAGACGTGGCGCACAGATCTCAACGCCACATGACCCCTGTGGGGGCAGGACAGGAAGAAGAGGAGGATGTAGAGGAGGACATTTGTGCTCAGGAATTATTGAGTGAAATGGGTGGTTTTTCCACTCAGCGGACAGGAGTGGAGGAGCAGGAGCATCTGGTAGAGGGGAGGAGGAGGAGACAGAGGACCCAGATGCACCGTGGCAGTATGCTGTGGAGATGGAGGCAGGGAGTCCCTCGCATTCCTTGGCACAAATGGCCCATAGCATGCTCGGTTGCTTGCGTAGCGACAGCCGAATAATAACCATCAGACAGAGGGATGACTTTTGGCTGTCCACCTTGTTGGACCCTCGCTACCGTTCAAAAATGGTGGCCTTTTTCACACCTGCTGAGAGGGAGGCCAAAATAACGTACTATAAAAACCACCTATGTAGTCAGTTGGTCTCTGCCTTTGTGCGCCAACGTCCATCCTCAGACACTGTGGGCCCTGTGCGCTCGCGTTCCGCTGCCATGGCAGCAAAGGAGGGGTGGGGTGGTAGGAGCAGTGGCAGCTCCACCAGCAGCGGCTGCCTCAGTCTGCAGTCGATGATGAGTAGCTTTCTTCACCAGCGCAGTGAGGAAACTACTAACCAGCCGCAGCAGCAGCAGCAGCATCAGGTGGACCTGGAGCAGGACCTCAAACAACAGGCTTGGGCCTACTTGGACAGCACCCTGCCAACCGAGGTAGACAATCCCCTTGACTACTGGGCAACGAAACTTGACCTTTGGCCCCAACTAGCTGAATTTGCCCTTGAAAGGCTGTCATGCCCGGCCAGTAGCGTGGCATCGGAGCGCGTGTTTAGTGCGGCAGGAGGTATTGTAACTCCGCGGAGGACACGACTGTCCACCCAAAGTGTGGAGAGACTCACGTTTGTGAAAATGAATCAGGCGTGGATTAGTCTGGATTTCAAACCACCAGTTCCTGACACAACTGACTAAATCCGCCATGAATCATGCCCCAAACATGTGCCACTTTCAGGTCTCCTCACACTGCTGGTGTGTTCCATTTTTTGTCATAGGGTGCTGGCAGATTACAGGCCTCCCATAGCTGCTGCCAGGCCCCTAATCTGCCATGGGCCCCTGTACCGCCTCCTCATGCTGCTGCCAGGTCCACAGTGTCTCATGCCATGTGCCACTTTCAGGTCTCCTCACACTGCTGGTGTGTTCAATTTTTTGACATAGGGTGCTGGCAGATTACGGACCTCCCATAGCTGCTGCCAGGCCCCTAATCTGCCATGGGCCCCTATACCGCCTCCTCATGCTGCTGCCAAGTCCAGAGTCTCTCATGGGTCCCTGTACGGCGTCCCATTGCTGCTGTCTCCACCGCCACACTCTGCCATGTGCCACTTTCAGGTCTCCTCACACTGCTGGTGTGTTCCATTTTTTGTCATACGGTGCTGGCAGATTACGGGCCTCCTATAGCTGCTGCCAGGCCCCTAATCTGCCATGGGCCCCTATACCGCCTCCTCATGCTGCTGCCAGGTCCAGAGTGTCTCATGGGTCCCTGTACGGCCTCCCATTGCTGCTGTCTCCATCGCCACACTCTGCCATGTGCCACTTTCAGGTCTCCTCACACTGCTGGTGTGTTCCATTTTTTGTCATAGGGTGCTGGCAGATTACGGGCCTCCCATAGCTGCTGCCAGGCCCCTAATCTGCCATGGGCCCCTGTACCGCCTCCTCATGCTGCTGCCAGGTCCACAGTGTCTCATGCCATGTGCCACTTTCAGGTCTCCTCACACTGATGGTGTGTTCCATTTTTTGTCATAGGGTGCTGGCAGATTACGGGCCTCCCATAGCTGCTGCCAGGCCCCTAATCTGCCATGGGCCCCTGTACCGCCTCCTCATGCTGCTGCCAGGTCCACAGTGTCTCATGCCATGTGCCACTTTCAGGTCTCCTCACACTGCTGGTGTGTTCAATTTTTTGTCATAGGGTGCTGGCAGATTACGGACCTCCCATAGCTGCTGCCAGGCCCCTAATCTGCCATGGGCCCCTATACCGCCTCCTCATGCTGCTGCCAAGTCCAGAGTCTCTCATGGGTCCCTGTACGGCGTCCCATTGCTGCTGTCTCCACCGCCACACTCTGCCATGTGCCACTTTCAGGTCTCCTCACACTGCTGGTGTGTTCCATTTTTTGTCATAGGGTGCTGGCAGATTATGGGCCTCCTATAGCTGCTGCCAGGCCCCTAATCTGCCATGGGCCCCTATACCGCCTCCTCATGCTGCTGCCAGGTCCAGAGTGTCTCATGGGTCCCTGTACGGCCTCCCATTGCTGCTGTCTCCATCGCCACACTCTGCCATGTGCCACTTTCAGGTCTCCTCACACTGCTGGTGTGTTCCATTTTTTGTCATAGGGTGCTGGCAGATTACGGGCCTCCCATAGCTGCTGCCAGGCCCCTAATCTGCCATGGGCCCCTGTACCGCCTCCTCATGCTGCTGCCAGGTCCACAGTGTCTCATGCCATGTGCCACTTTCAGGTCTCCTCACACTGATGGTGTGTTCCATTTTTTGTCATAGGGTGCTGGCAGATTACGGGCCTCCCATAGCTGCTGCCAGGCCCCTAATCTGCCATGGGCCCCTGTACCGCCTCCTCATGCTGCTGCCAGGTCCACAGTGTCTCATGCCATGTGCCACTTTCAGGTCTCCTCACACTGCTGGTGTGTTCAATTTTTTGTCATAGGGTGCTGGCAGATTACGGGCCTCCCATAGCTGCTGCCAGGCCCCTAATCTGCCATGGGCCCCTATACCGCCTCCTCATGCTGCTGCCAGGTCCACAGTGTCTCATGCCATGTGCCACTTTCAGGTCTCCTCACACTGCTGGTGTGTTCCATTTTTTGTCATAGGGTGCTGGCAGATTACGGGCCTCCTATAGCTGCTGCCAGGCCCCTAATCTGCCATGGGCCCCTATACCGCCTCCTCATGCTGCTGCCAGGTCCAGAGTCTCTCATGGGTCCCTGTACGGCCTCCCATTGCTGCTGTCTCCATCGCCACACTCTGCCATGTGCCACTTTCAGGTCTCCTCACACACTGCTGGTGTGTTCAATTTTTTGACATAGGGTGCTGGCAGATTACGGGCCTCCCATAGCTGCTGCCAGGCCCCTAATCTGCCATGGGCCCCTGTACCGCCTCCTCATGCTGCTGCCAGGTCCACAGTGTCTCATGCCATGTGCCACTTTCAGGTCTCCTCACACTGCTGGTGTGTTCCATTTTTTGTCATAGGGTGCTGGCAGATTACGGGCCTCCCATAGCTGCTGCCAGGCCCCTAATCTGCCATGGGCCCCTGTACCGCCTCCTCATGCTGCTGCCAGGTCCACAGTGTCTCATGCCATGTTCCACTTTCAGGTCTCCTCACACTGCTGGTGTGTTCAATTTTTTTTCATAGGGTGCTGGCAGATTACGGGCCTCCCATAGCTGCTGCCAGGCCCCTAATCTGCCATGGGCCCCTATACCGCCTCCTCATGCTGCTGCCAGGTCCACAGTGTCTCATGCCATGTGCCACTTTCAGGTCTCCTCACACTGCTGGTGTGTTCCATTTTTTGTCATAGGGTGCTGGCAGATTACGGGCCTCCTATAGCTGCTGCCAGGCCACTAATCTGCCATGGGCCCCTATACCGCCTCCTCATGCTGCTGCCAGGTCCAGAGTCTCTCATGGGTCCCTGTACGGCCTCCCATTGCTGCTGTCTCCATCGCCACACTCTGCCATGTGCCACTTTCAGGTCTCCTCACACACTGCTGGTGTGTTCAATTTTTTGACATAGGGTGCTGGCAGATTACGGGCCTCCCATAGCTGCTGCCAGGCCCCTAATCTGCCATGGGCCCCTGTACCGCCTCCTCATGCTGCTGCCAGGTCCACAGTGTCTCATGCCATGTGCCACTTTCAGGTCTCCTCACACTGCTGGTGTGTTCCATTTTTTGTCATAGGGTGCTGGCAGATTACGGGCCTTCCATAGCTGCTGCCAGGCCCCTAATCTGCCATGGGCCCCTGTACCGCCTCCTCATGCTGCTGCCAGGTCCACAGTGTCTCATGCCATGTGCCACTTTCAGGTCTCCTCACACTGCTGGTGTGTTCAATTTTTTGTCATAGGGTGCTGGCAGATTACGGGCCTCCCATAGCTGCTGCCAGGCCCCTAATCTGCCATGGGCCCCTATACCGCCTCCTCATGCTGCTGCCAGGTCCACAGTGTCTCATGCCATGTGCCACTTTCAGGTCTCCTCACACTGCTGGTGTGTTCCATTTTTTGTCATAGGGTGCTGGCAGATTACGGGCCTCCTATAGCTGCTGCCAGGCCCCTAATCTGCCATGGGCCCCTATACCGCCTCCTCATGCTGCTGCCAGGTCCAGAGTCTCTCATGGGTCCCTGTACGGCCTCCCATTGCTGCTGTCTCCATCGCCACACTCTGCCATGTGCCACTTTCAGGTCTCCTCACACTGCTGGTGTGTTCCATTTTTTGACATAGGGTGCTGGCAGATTACGGGCCTCCCATAGCTGCTGCCAGGCCCCTAATCTGCCATGGGCCCCTGTACCGCCTCCTCATGCTGCTGCCAGGTCCACAGTGTCTCATGCCATGTGCCACTTTCAGGTCTCCTCACACTGCTGGTGTGTTCCATTTTTTGTCATAGGGTGCTGGCAGATTACGGGCCTCCTATAGCTGCTGCCAGGCCCCTAATCTGCCATGGGCCCCTATACCGCCTCCTCATGCTGCTGCCAGGTCCAGAGTGTCTCATGGGTCCCTGTACGGCCTCCCATTGCTGCTGTCTCCATCGCCACACTCTGCCATGTGCCACTTTCAGGTCTCCTCACACTGCTGGTGTGTTCCATTTTTTGTCATAGGGTGCTGGCAGATTACGGGCCTCCCATAGCTGCTGCCAGGCCCCTAATCTGCCATGGGCCCCTATACTGCCACCTCATGCTGCTGCCAAGTCCAGAGTCTCTCATGGGTCCCTGTACGGCCTCCCATTGCTGCTGTCTCCATCGCCACACTCTGCCATGTGCCACTTTCAGGTCTCCTCACACTGCTGGTGTGTTCCATTTTTTGTCATAGGGTGCTGGCAGATTACGGGCCTCCCATAGCTGCTGCCAGGCCCCTAATCTGCCATGGGCCCCTGTACCGCCTCCTCATGCTGCTGCCAGGTCCACAGTGTCTCATGCCATGTGCCACTTTCAGGTCTCCTCACACTGCTGGTGTGTTCCATTTTTTGTCATAGGGTGCTGGCAGATTACGGGCCTCCTATAGCTGCTGCCAGGCCCCTAATCTGCCATGGGCCCCTATACTGCCTCCTCATGCTGCTGCCAGGTCCAGAGTCTCTCATGGGTCCCTGTACGGCCTCCCATTGCTGCTGTCTCCATGGCCACACTCTGCCATGTGCCACTTTCAGGTCTCCTCACACTGCTGGTGTGTTCCATTTTTTGTCATAGGGTGCTGGCAGATTACAGGCCTCCCATAGCTGCTGCCAGGCCCCTAATCTGCCATGGGCCCCCGTACCGACTCCTCATGCTGCTGCCAGGCCCGTAATCTGTCATGGGCCCCTGTTGTCGCTTGTTGGCATATTCCGCTCGTTCAGATGCTCCTTCTCCTGCTACTCCTCTTCACGGATTCCGTCAGCAGTCTTTCTTGGAATCCGTTTCCAAGAGACAACAGTTTGCGAGCACGCACCCGACGGTGCAGAAGCTGAACGTCCTCCTGTCCAAGTTGCTGCTGCCAGGCTCGTAATCTGTCATGCGCCCCTGTACCGCCTCCTCATGCTGCTGCCAGGTCCAGAGTGTGTCATGGGCCCCCGTACCGACTCCTCATGCTGCTGCCAGGCCCGTAATCTGTCATGGGCCCCTGTACCGCCTCCTCATGCTGCTGCCAGATCCAGAGTGTGTCATGGGTCCCTGTACGGCCTCCCATTGCTGCTGTCTCCATCGCCACACTCTGCCATGTGCCACTTTCAGGTCTCCTCACACTGCTGGTGGTTTCCATTTTTGTCATAGGGTGCTGTATGGCCTCCCATTGCTGCTACCTCCACCGCCACACTGTGGCTCCACACTCTGGTTTTGGCCCCGTGACTGCCCAAATGAGTGAAGTGTGCGGTGATTCTAAGATCGACGGCACTCATCTGCATGTCATACTGACTGTCAGTATTATTTCTCTTCCCCAGCAGACTCCAAGGGCATTTAAATTAAAGGTACAGTGTTCTGCACTAATATAAAGGCTCTCTGAAGCCTAGAAACACCCTTTTATAAGTTAAATTCGCAGCGAATATATTCGACTCGAATCGAAATTTTTCCACAAATTCGCCGAATCAGTCGAATCGAATTTTTGAATACTTCGCTCATCTCTACTTTCAATGCAAAGGGAAAAAACAATCATTGTGCAATAACACACAAACACTTTACAAGGCCAAAAATATGCAAACATTTCCAGCCCACTTCCAAACACAGCCTGAGTGGTGTCTGGGGCAATTCAGCACAAAATCTCTTCTTCCCCCAAACCACACCATGCAAGGACTTAGTCACAAACCACGCGGCCTAGTAACAGGCCAAATCACTCCCTACTGCACGTCTTTATATAAGCTAGGTTGTATTTAGAGCACGCCAAACAAGGCCCCACACCCAATTAAGCCACACCCACCACTGACCTTAAGTTGGTCAGTGAAAGTGTTTTCACCTGATCAATCCTCTTCCTACCTGCATTAACCCTTGGTATACAGGCCCCACAAATCAGAAAGATATATACACTGAAATGTACGTGTGCAGCATACAACAGAACATTGTGCAGGGATGTAAAAGGGAACCCCAATTGGAACCTTTATTGCTACTATGGTCACAACTCCCTCCAGATTCTCCCATGAGTTAAGACAGTCACATGACCACATCTTGTATGCAATACTGAAAATGACAAATCGATTTGACTAGTATGGTGAATTTCCCATCAATTGGCGAAACACTCCAGAAATCAAACATCACCAAACATTACACTCTGGGCAAAGCGGATTTACAAATCATGCGACTTACAGTAATGTTGACCATTTCAATGCAATTTTCAAAGACATCTGACACAGATCTCTATGCAAATTGCCACTAAAGTAGAACATGTACTACTTAAGAAATCAGTGTTTGAAACACACCCATATGGTCGCTCTAATACAGTGTTTCTCAACTCCAGTCCTCATGGACCCCCAACAGGTCATGTTTTCAGGATTTCCCTCAGATGAAACAGCTGTGGTAATTACTAAGGCAGTGAAACTGATCAAATCACCTGTGCAAAATAATGGAAATCCTGAAAACATGACCTGTTGGGGGTCCATGAGGACTGGAGTTGAGAAACACTGCTCTAATAGCAGACAATAGGGTGCGACTTTGCAGACGATTTACAACTTGCATGTTGTGCAAATCACATGCCAAGTCCCACTCAATGTGCACGCTATTGTAGCGTTCATATTGTTGTGGTTCAAACTTGGTCGGAGCCGCAAGTAATAATAGAGTAATGAATACACTACTTTTCATGCAATTTGCTGAGAGATCGGTGTCGGATGTCTTGCAAATTGCACTTGAAATCACCATGTACCCCGACTTTGAAATCATGCAACTTCTATGCAAGTCACATGATGTGACTGTGGTGTCAGTAACACCACTTAGAAATCTGCTTTAATGTGACCGGGTGGCCCCCAGTAACATTGTTTGGGATTGCCATGCAATTGGCATGACAGGCGACTTGCAAATCGTAGACCAAGTCGCACCCTATTGGCCACTGTAGGCTCTGTTCACATCCAATTGGATTGTGAACTCGTGCAACTTCACTGTAAGTTGGGCAATTGCCGCATCGGATTAGATGTGACAGTGGTGTTGGCCCCCCGTAACATTGTGTGCAATTTGCCATGCAAAGAGCAAGCTGCTGGCCATGCCAATCACATGACAAGTCACATCCAGGGTGTGCAATTTCAGGTGCATGCCAGGATTTGTGACAAGTTTGATGTGTGGATTCACCAACCAAGTCTTTTCTCTCTCGCTCACTCTTCTGAATGTCTCTCTTTATCACTCTTCAGTATGTATATCTCGCTCACTCTTCTTCGCCTCACTGGCTCGCTCTTCTCTCTCTCTGTCAGCTCTTTGCTTGCCAAATCCTTCACAAAAGTGGATGGAGTGTAAACCATCATTATCAAATCTATTAGTAGTCCAGGCCCTTACCTTATCCCATTGTATGACATTCACATAAGGTGCAGCTTTGAAGGTGTTTCAACAGACAAGGCCTCATTCTAATTCACATTTTAGGGATCATTTAGACAGAAAGCAAAGATGTTGCCAGAACATCTATTTGAAGACAGCCACACACGGAGATCATGCTACTTCCTTGCCGTGGTTGGGATTCAAACCGACAACCCTAGAGTTGGGAGGCAGTAGTGCTAACCACTAATCCACGGAGCTACATTGCTAATCCAGCCTGTATTTCTGTGCTGTGAATCAACCCTAAATCCCTGGGCAAGGTCAGTGTAACTACCAGATATCTCCAATGTGACACAAATGTTATGCTATGTTACCAATTCAGATGTATGTTGGTTCTATGTATCCCAATACAAAGGATTGCAATACTAATACAGGCGTACCTCGGTTTACCAACGCCTCAGGGAACGTCATATTTGGGGTACAAATGCCAAACCATTTCAGTTCATTGTTCTGTTTACAAATGTTTGAATAATTTGGTATGCGCATGTGGCCTGGTATGGTTCAGGAGGGGGGGGGCGCTCGCTCGTCCCCCCCCCCCCTTTCCTGACCTGCCGGGCTGCATGCTCGGATAAGTATGTGTTATGGATTTTGGGGGGGTACCCCATGCTGTTTTTTATTTAATTTCAGTGTGGAGTTACCCCTTAACATCCATACGAGACCCGAAGGGCTTAGTATGGATGGGAGGGAATACCCCACGCCGGTTATTTAAAACACTGTTTATAATTCCCTGCAATACTTTGACATTCAACTGTCAGTGGGGAACTCCGCCGACAGCTGAAACATGAGCTCTGCATTGGTTTTCACTACTAAAACACCGCATGAGTTGATAACATATCATGCGGGATTGTAGGAGCGACAGCCATGTGTTAATGTTTCAGCTGTCAGCGGGGTTCCCCACTGACAGCTGAATGTAAAATAATTCCCTTTATTGCAGAAATAATAAAAAAAAATGGGTGGGGTCCCCCCTCCCATCTGTACCAAGCCCTTCGGATCTGGTATGGATATTAAGGGGGAACTCCACGCTGAAATTTTAAAAAAAACAGCGTGGGTCCCCCTCAATATCCATACCAGACCCTTATCCGAGCATGCAGCCCGGCAGGTCAGAAAAGGGGGGGACCCTGTACTGTGTTTTTTTTACACCACACTTTTTTTTTTTTGTGAAGGAGTCTGCGGGAGCATGTACCGCAGACTCCTTCACGTAGGGGGGGGGCGGGATCTGGGGGCCCCCTTGTTAAAGGGGGCTTCCAGATTCTGATAAGCCCCCTGCCCGCAGACCCCCACAACCACCGGCCAGGGTTGTGGGGAAAAGGCCCTTGTCCTCATCAACATGGGGACAAGGTGCTTTGGGGGGCGAGCCCCCCCTGCCCCAAAGCACCCCCCCATGTTGAGGGCATGTGGCCTGGTATGGTTCAGGTTTTCTGACCTGCCGGGCTGCATGCTCGGATAAGGGTCTGGTATGGATATTGAGGGGGACCCACGCTGTTTTTTTTAAAAATTTCAGCGTGGAGTTCCCCCTTAATATCCATACCAGACCTGAAGGGCTTGGTAAGGATGAGAGGGGGGACCCACGCTGTTTTTTTTTTTTTATTGCGGACCTTTATTTTTACATTCAGCTGTCAAAATAAATATTATCTAGACCTTTGAAATAAGTAAAATCATTACAGAAATAATTATAAAGTATAAGAAACAAAAATAGAATCACTAGAACTAAGGAAATCTAGTTAGATTACATGAAGATATGCTTTAGTGCTGTTTATTAAACACAATAGTCACGACCGAGTGTCGGCTGTCAGAGGAATCCACAGTAAGATTCACTATTAGTCAGTGGCTAAAAAGCAAACGCCCATGGCAGAAGTATAAAATGTGTTCTGCACATGCTCAGTTGTATCTGCCAAAGACACTGCACGGGCGTCTAGATTTTTACTGTGTCGATTTCCTTCAAAAAAACTATTTTTAACACATTCTTAATTTTTTTTGAAATAGCAGATATTGTTTAAAGTGAAGTCCTGATATTTGGCAAAGCAAATTTCTAAGTGAACATGTCTCTGCAGTGATTTTTCATGGTGTTAGACTTGCTTCTTAGCAGGTCTGCTTTGTGAGTCTGATTCCGGGCGTGTGTCTTTTTGTGAATTAGATTGGACATCTGCTTATGGGCTCTGGTCAATAGTGAATTAGGTTGCAGGGTAAAAAATAGACAGACGCCCATGAAAATTGGGCTTAAGCCCATGAATATGCGCCCACGCCCAATAGTGAATCAGGGCCTATAAGTCTGTGATCTAGTAATATGTAGTCCAATCTTGAGTACGTCTCATGTGAATGAGAGTGGAATGTATAATCTCCGTCATTCAGATTTTTAATTCTCCAACTATCCACCAAATTACATTGTTGTATTGTTTTCCTTAATATTTTCAAGTGTTTATTACCCTCTCTCAGCACATGAGATATCGTATCTATCTGTGGTTCCATGCAACAGTTAAAATCCCCTGCCACAATTAGTTTGCCTTTTTAAAATCTAATAGCTTCTTCAGTATGTTCTTTAGATAGACCTGTTTTTTTATTAGGGCAATATTTATTTGCTAATGTACATTCTACCTCTTGCAGTTTCCCCTTTAAGAATAAAAATCTCCCCTCCGGATCCTCCATTTTGTCTTCCAGATTAAACCTTATATTTTTCGCAAACCCAAATGCCACACCTTTAGCACGTTTACTTGGGGAGTCTGCATAGTACCATGTTTGTTAGTGCTTAGAATATAATTTCAAATTTTTTTTTTGTATTAGGTGGGTTTCCTGTATAAACACTACCTCAATAAAAAAAAATTTGTATTTCTCTAAGTATCTTGAATCTTTTCTCCCAACTATTTAACCCTTTAACATTATAAGTCATAAAGTTAACCTCCTCAATTACAATCTATATTTTCCATTCTTCCTTTCCCCCAGGTACTCCCTACTTCTCCTCTCTTTATGCCGAGTGTCACCTTTATCCCTTTACCCTCCCCCTCCTCCCCCAGTTCCCCTCCCTTAGGCTACCTTTTTGCCTACAAATCGTTTGTGGTCCTAATACCACTTTTAATTCAACTTTAATTATAGAGTGAGGGCAAGGGGACAAAAAAAAGGTTCCTCCCTCTCCCTTTCCCCCTCCCTCTCCTCTTCCACTATTAATCCATCCATATGAGAGAGAAAAGAGTGTGATACAATTGGGGTTTCCCGGCTTGTTTAATCGGGTGGAAAGAAGGAAGATTTGGCAAGGCTGAGATACCCAGAAGAATACAATGACTTTTGTAATAAACTAGACTTACAAAGAGTTAATATAGTAGGATGGTCAGAAGGGGCTAGGGAAAATGAAGGGCAGGGTACAGGAGAGTGGCAACAAACACCTGGGAGAAAGAAAAAGGAGGACATGACCCCGGGGGGCAAGGTGAGAGAGAGAGGTGGGGCGGGGAATGGGTATGGGTGGGAGAAGAGAGGGGAGGGGATTAGAAAAAACAATCTATATCAATATCTACTTGGGCATGAAGGGAAGGTAATGGGTCAAAACAACTGTTGGAGAAATGAATGGAATTAAGTTTATGACCTATAATGTGAAAGAGTTAAACTCTCCCCCCAAAAAAAGACATAAGATACGAGATTGAATCCAGCAATATTCGATAGATATAATATTTCTTCAAGAAACTCATCTAACTAGAAATACAAATGTGAAATTATACTCAAAACATTATCAAACTTGGGTATATGCTGACTCATCCATAAAGGGGGCAAAAGGAGTAGCAATTGGGTTCTCAACAAAAATTGATTTTTCCCTGGAGGACAGAGTGGAAGACCCGGAAGACCACTATCTGTTCATCAGGGGAAAGCTGCAAGGAAGGAAATATACATTGGCTAATATATACTGTCCTAATAAAAATTCAGCAGAATTTTTGGAGGGGATGCTAAGGAAATTAGCAGAATTTAAAAAGGGGTACCTGGTCATGGCAGAAGACTTTAACTTATGTTTGGACCCTAGTTGGGATGCGACTCATGGGGCAAGGAGAGGCAGATAGAAGTCTTAAATCATTGAAGACGTTCTTATATAAATATCAATTGGTGGATGTGTGGAGAGTAAATCATCCAAGGGAAAGAGACTATACTTTCTTCTCTCAAGTGCACCGGTCATACTCAAGATTAGATTATATAATGATAGAACATAGACAGTTGGAGATACTGAAAGGATCTAACATAGAGGTTATGTCAATATCAGATCATTCCCCCATCACGGTGAGGTTAAAATATGGGGAGATAAAGATAAAACACTATCCTGGAAATTGAATGAGATGCATCTACAGGACCCAGAAGTAGAGAAGAGGCTAAAGCAAGAGATAGAACAATTTTTTGAGATAAACGAGACTGAGGGTATATTGGAGGCATTAGTATGGGAGACACATAAAGCCTACATCAGAGGAATACTGATTTCCATTGGAATAGAAAAGAAGAAGGAAAGAGGGAAAAAAATAAAGCAGGTAATAGAAGAATTACATGGATTGGAACAGATACATAAAATAAAGAGTGGAATAGATATACAACAGAAGATAATATTGAAAAGAGATGCATTGAATGATTTAATGGAACAGGACTCCAGGAGGATATTCAATGGAACTGCAAATGAAAGACACAAATGGGGGAATAGACCCGGAAAACACTTAATGAGAAGACTCAGAAAAAAGAAATCTAGGAATTATATAGAAAAAAAATAAGAGATGGGAAGGGAGAAACCATATATAAAGCATCAGATATCACCAAGAGGTTCTATAAATACTATAGTGAATTATATAATGTGGAGGAGGGGAATCATAGGAGTAAAGAGGGGGAGAGAAAAAAGAGAAGACAGAAGTATATAAATGAGGTAAATCTGCCCCGATTAGAACAGGAAAAACTGGAGTCCCTAGAGAGCCCTATTACCCCAGAGGAAATTAATCTAGCCTTAAAAAACACGATCGTAGGTAAAAGTCCAGGACCAGATGGGTACACTGTAAGGTACTTGAAAACATTTAAAGATCTCCTGATACCTAAAATGTGTAGAAATATGAACGCAATAGGAGAGGGATCGGAGATGAGGGAAGAAGCTTTACAAGCCTATATTATGCTCAAGGAAGGGAAAGACAGCTCACAATGTGAGAGTTAAAGGCCGATATCATTGTTAAACACTGATATCAAATTATATGCAAAGGTACTGGCAACAAGGCTGAAGGAACTGATGCCTGAATGGGTACACCTAGACCAGGTGGGTTTTGTAAAGGGGAGAGATCGATGCTGAAAAAGAATTTGACAGGGTCAACTGGGGATTTTTGTTCAATACGTTAGAAAGGCTGGGAATAGGACCAAAAATGATGAACTGGATAAAGGGATTATACACAAGCCCATCAGCATCGGTAAAAGTGAACGGATCCTTCTCTCAATATTTAAAAATGTATAATGATACTAGGCAGGTATGCCCCCTTTCCCCTTTATTGTTTGTTCTGTCACTGGAACCACTACTAGAGAGGGTTAGGAATGTATTGATATAAAGGGGATAAAATAGGAGAAACAGAACACAAAGTTGCTGCTTATGCAGACGACATGTTGTTGTTTGTTGCTAACCCTAGAATAACATTGCCCAACTTAATGAACGAATTAAAACAGTATGGGGAAATATCAAATTTGACGATAAACCCAACCAAATCAGAAATTTTGAATATTAATCTTATAGAAAAAGAGAAGATAAACTTACAAAAAAAGGTTCTTTTCATGTGGAGGAAAAACGAATTAAGATAATGTAAAATTAACAATCTCAGTAAAAAGTTTATATCAAGTAAATCATATCCCCCTGATAAATTAAATAAAAGAGGAGCTGAGAAGACTAAGAGTAGGGGCCTCCTGGATTGGCCAAATAAACTTAAGTAAAATGGTGATACTACCAAAAATTCTATATAAATTTCATATGACCCTGATTCTTTTAGCAGACGCATTTTTCGTGATAATTAAAAAGATGATTACTAAATTTGTATGGGCAAACAAAAAAACAAGAATAAGCTATGAGATATTAAGTAGAGTTAAGGGGAATGGAGGATTGGGATTACCAAATATGAAGAATTATCACACAGCTGTAATTTTATCACGAGTAGTAGATTGGACACTTAATTCACAAGAGAAAAGTTGGGTAAAAATAGAGGGGTCACTAAGTAAATTGCAGTTGGAGAAGATGATATGGATACCTCATAAGTTTAGAACACTTGATGAAGACACTAGCACGCTAAACGAGAATAGTATTGGATACATGGGATAGAATACACCGTAAGAAAACATGGACATTTAATTCACCGATGATCGCATTAGTAGGAACAGATTTTTTTGCACCAGGAAATAATAAGATGGGAGGGAGCTGGATAAAAGATAAGAAAGCACGTTTGAAAGATATTGTAAAGGGGGGGGGGTATATGCACGTTTCAAAGTTTAAAAAAAAATAAAGATTTACTTGTGAGGCTGGATGAATGGAGGTACTACCAGTTATACCATTTTATCAATCAATTTTCTTTTTAGTACTCCCACAAAAAGTCACACTTTCTCCCTAGAAAGTATACAATCTCACATAACCTTTTTGTGATAACCATAATTAGGTATCATAAATTCATATATTCAAAAATAAAATCATATAATCAGAAAAATTTAAATCTATAAAATATGTGAAACGTGTCCAAAAATTATTTTTCAAATGGTAATTGTGTCCTAAGTCCAAATCCCAGTTTTCCACCTTGATGCAGTTAGAAGAAAATAAATCCTAAATATCTTGAAATACCCTTTTTTTTTATATCCAACCACAAATGATACCAGGTACTATTACCCACTGATAGTTGTTTTTAGGCATGAGCTATTACAATACTTCTTCCTTTTCAATGCTTTACTTCAAGGGCAATCCTCCAATATCCTCATAAGAATAAACAGGCTTTTAGGCAGAATCCATATTAAAGGAACAAATTTAATCTACACTTACATAAAAGAAAGCAGAATCCGGCTCCCAGCATTATTCCTTCAATGGCTTCTTACAAACATTTAGAAAACCACATGTACACCACCAAAAAAATGGTCGCGGTGACACTTCCGGTTTGGCGTGCATGCGTCTTGACGTCACTCTCTAACGCGTTTCGTCACTTCCGGACTTCATCTGAAGGGATACTGACGTCCCATTGGCCTCTCCTTTTATACCAATGTCTTTCAATGATCTGAAGCAACCATCGCCATTTTGTATAAGGGAAAATGCCGCTAACCTGGACTCCTACTAACATAAATACCGGATACTATCTGTGGTGGTTTATGTAAGGATTTATTCTACTTATAAAGGGCAGTGTCCCTTTCCCTTAGATGAAATATTACAGTGCCTCCAGCCGTTAAAATACGGCAAATATTTAATGAACCAATAATTTGGACACCTTGATAATTTGATCACCACTTATTATTATACCTTGAATCCTTTTAGCCAGTATGATTTCGTACCATACACACAAAATTTGCCTTATAATAGATAAATATATAAATTTATTTATGTACAAAAATTATATATATATTAACACAAAACGCAAAAGACTGGTGGTGAATGAATACTGGTACACACGATCAAAGATATACTATACCAATATCATACACAATACAATATTTCTAAATAATGATAAACAAGATTACAATATTTCTAATGATGATAAAGATTAAAAATTAAATTTAGTAATAACTGATAATTTAGAGTATCTCAGAGGTCATTTTCTCTCATAACGTGGCCATAGGAATGGGAGAAGATATTCCCTGATAAATTATACTCTAACAAATAAAATTTAATAATTTATGAAATATGTAAATTTGCAATATGACACCAAACAATATCTAGCAGTAATACATGGATCTCTCTATATATCTAAACACCCAATGCAGTTGTTATCACTCCAAGGTAATTCTTATCACTCTAAGCACATAGGAAATATGCAATACAATATTAGATATAGACAGTCTAACCACACCCAGAACTTGGACTATGACACCTTCCCAGTGGATTCAGCTGGCAATGGAAACGCCTTCAGAATAATGGCCACAGGGCAAGTGATAGATAGGTAGTGTTGGAAAATGTAGGATAGTAGAAATTCAGAGAGTGTAGAAGTTTAGTAAAAAGTTTTTAAAAGTTTGAAAGGATGAAGTAATGGTTATTCAGCAGGGATGGATTTCAGCCTCGTCAGATTTCTTCAGCTTGTTGGTTTCTTTCAGTGAGGTTTTTTTTCACTCAGTCTTTTTTTCTCCAGTGAGCTTTTTTTTTCAGTGAGGTTTTTCTTCAGTGAGGTTTTTCCGTCAGTTTTCAGTCAGGGTTTTTTTTCTAAATGAGGTGCATGGCTTTTTATACTATCTAAACTATTGTTCTAAAAGACCCTCCCAACAGGCTTTTTCTTTGGCCGGTCGAGAAGTGTATGTACCTAAGCTATCTCTCACCTGTCCACAAGGTGGCAGTCAGGTATCATAGAACAATTTGAGTATTGATGATGACTCACACCTCGGGAGAACCCAAGGTGATTTCAGGTATTAAATATACGTCTCATCCAGATATATATATTTGATTATACCTATAATGTCCTGGATAGGAACTATAGAAGATAGATGTGTATTCAGTTATTCATTTCCCTGAGGTACAAACTTGTGTGAAAACATTTGCTTTCTGATAGAAATCTATTAACTGATACTAATTCACAAAATATCTTACTTTTCATCATTTCATACTTAATTAGTGGTATACCATCCCCAATTCTGCTGAATGTATTTTTGTTTGAGAAAGCGTGTGAATATTGTGTCTTTCTTTTAATGTCTCTGTGGGTAAAAATATAAGTTCTAAGCTTTAACTTTTAGTCTTAAGAATGACACAGTACTGATGTTTAGTCCATTGTAAAGATAATAGGGCAACAACCAGTTGTCCTTGTAGTTTGAAAAGACTGTTTGAAAAGACTGTTGACTCATCACTCTCTTCAAGGCTTTGTTTAACCTTCTCAGACTTACAAGAATAGTATTATGTATCGTTAACTTGTTGGTGTGGTGACTCAATGTTTAGAGGTCCAATGTTGTATTTGACTGTCTAATTAACTTTTGTAGGTGCACTTTCCTCAACCCCTATAGACAAACATTTGTTGACATATATACACTTTAACTAGTCTCATAGGCCTTGATTCACTAAGATGTGAGTGTATTAGCAGAGACTGACCATTCAGGCAGACTCCGGTCAATCAATCAGTCGTCTGACCAGCGTCTAGCAAGCTCATTAACGAGCGTCTACTGACTACTTTGCCATTAGTGAATGTGGTATCCCGCCTGGCACATTTTTAGGTGCAATACCGGATATATTCGCTAGATGGCGCACAAGCGCGGGCTTTATTAACATTGGCGTTTTTCTGATAGAAAATTCTAATACAGCTGTACTATTACATTCTGAAAATTCTCTTTTGCTATTTTTTTTTTTTGGCTGTTTCTCCAAAATGATCAGGAAAGTATTGCATTTACTAATGAATGTCATACATTTTATTTTCAAATTTTTCACACTTATATCTCAAATAATTTATATACTTCTAATTTCCCAATATAGTTATATATCTTCATTCTCTTTAATCACATAACTATTCTATGTTAAAGACAAGTGCAGCGCTATAAATGCATGTGATCAATAATGAACGCATGTAAAAACCAAAAAGTGCAAAGAATTGCAATAATGATGTAAACTGGTAAATCGTGCTAAAATAAGTTCATAGAATCATTCCTGAATAATGGAATGTCCTTCGTGTGAGAGTACCAACTCAGAGAGTGCCTATGAATGGCACGTGTGGTCTCTCCGTGACGGACAGTAGTGCATGAACTCGTGAAAGGTAAACCACCCTTGGGACTGGTCTACACTCACCAGAACAAAAGTATTAATGTGCATGGGTTATACACATCTGGGGGTGCAGCGGTATGCTGGCAGCTATGGGTTAGTCATCCAGCTCCATCCATCCATCCATCAGGGTGGGTGCCCAAATGGTCCTGGGGAGGAATTAGCTCAGCCACAGGAGCCAGAAAGGTGCTCAATAGTGTAGTACACTGTCACAGGGGTGGATGACCTTTCACGAGTTCATGCACTACTGTTCGTGGTTATATTTATCTTGTGTAATACCATTTTACTAGTCTATATCATTTGACCAGCGCTCGCTTTATCATTTTTAAACAATGTAACTATTCTACATTATAACTCAAGCTGTGTTTCCCACAGTGGTTTAGTGGTTAGAGCTCAGAACTTACAGCACTTGGGTCATGGGTTCTAATCCCAGTCTTGGCAACATCCCAAAAAAATGGAGATCAATTTTCTGGGTTGTGGCAGGAATATTGATCAATCAATTATGATTTTGCCTAGTGACTAGAAAGTGGATGAATGTTACTTGCGTACTGTTCTTCTGCCAATTAGGTCATGTGCAAGTTTCATGCCGTGTATATTTCATTGTAACTTTTTTCTCTTTTAAATCTGTCTCCTTATACAACTTGACCCCCTCCCCCACCCCATCATCACCTGTCCCATATGCAAATCTATGGATCACCGCCCCACTCTTTAACTATCTATTTACTGATCAAGTGAATGTGTCTCATTTTCTATCAGCTACAGCTCAGATCTCACATTATTATACAATTGCTGATTGTATCTCACCACTAGTCTGATTGAATTCACAATTCCTGGTCAGTCCTGTTCCCTGACCTCTAATAACCTTTAGGGCCAGTTCACACTACATGTGTTTCAGTTGCTTTTTCAGCATCACAAACGCACAGAAAGAAGGTTATATGGTTGTCAATGTCATAGTTCACATCAGCGCTTGCATTTTCAATGCATTGCAGGTGCTGTAAACAAAGTTGACCACGCTGCATTGTTTCTGCACAGAACTGTACTGGAACACATTGAAACGTCCTTGAATGTACTAAAACGCACATGTCCCTAACTACATTGAATACAAAGAAAATAGAAAAAAATAAGTGGAAGGGATACAAAAATGCAATGTAAACATGTCCAAAACGCATCCAAAATGTACTGGAACACACTAAACATGCATGCCAAAAGGGCATGAAAAAAACCCATCAGGAACACATCTAGACTGTTTCTATAGTGTGAACCAGCCCTTAGGACTTGTTCACACCATTGGTGGTGCAGAAACGCATGCAAGAACACACATTTTCCAGCACAGCAAAGAAATGCAATGCCCTATGTAGATGTGCGCAGGTACCATGATGAAAACGTTGTTGCACCTACACACGTCTATTAAAAACAGCCCCATTCACAGCCACAAATACGCATGGCACCACACTACTGTGCGGTTAGGTGCGACACACTTGGAAAATAACATAAAAATAAGCCAACATGGCTAAAACATATCTTGAAAATATGGGGACTCTGATATCCGGCGACAGTCCGTTCAGGAACGAGAAGCAATTCTGCACCCTAAAACCAACATAGAGGAAAGGGATGGTCAAATTGCTGTGCTGCTTCCAAACCACCTCTGGCATGCCAGGGTCATTATGCAGGTCCTCGATGCCAATTCTTGCCTGCGGCCACAAAATATCCACTGGCCACAAGTGAAGGTGAGTGGAGGACATGAAGGTGGATTTCTACCAGCTTCAACCGCAAGCAGTACCACTCCTGAAAAATGAGAGCAAATAATTATTGACACGTCCTCATGACAGTCAATTCTCAGTGCAGGCTATCTAGAGTGTCTTTCCTTTTTAACCATTTCAAGAGTTCAAGGAAACATTCTTGGAGCATCTACTGTGTTTGGAAAGGCCAAAGGTCCCCCCCTCCCCCAGGCACACTAATGCTTATGCAGGCCATAGACGGGGAGAAAAACAGCCGATTTTTCTTTTAAAAAATGAAAAATCGGTTGTTCAAGCGGCCGACGTTACCAGCAATGGTAAAAAAAAAAAATCGGCCGATTTTCATCCCGTCTACAGCCGGCAAAAAGTGTCCCTGCAGAGAGCTCCGCTATTTCTTTGACAGTTCTTTGACATTTATAGCGGTTGCAACAATGTATTTGTATCCATTTCGGATACAGATGTTTTTATTCAGAAACAAATAGATACAATGTTGCAACCGCTGTAAATGTCAAGGAACTGTCAAAGAAATAGCGGAGCTCTCTGCAGGGACACTTTTTGCCATACTGGAATTCCTCTCATTTTTCATCCTCCTTCTTCCTCTTCTTCTTCCTCTTCTTCTTCATCATCATCCTCTTCTTCCTCTTCATCATCTTCTTCTTCTTCATCATCATCATCCTCTTCTTCATCATCTTCATCATCATCCTCTTCTTCTTTTTCTTCTTTTTGTCTTCCTCTTGCAGGTCACTGCTCATGTGCAGATTTTTTATCAGTAAAAAAATCGGCCGATTTGCCCATCATTGCCGCGAAAATCGGCCGATCGGCAAATTCGGCCGTTTTTTTCCAACTTTACCGAAAAAAAAAATCTGCCAAAATACCGAAAAACGGCCGAACAAATAGCCCACTAACGATCCGAAAATCGGCCGATTTTATTTTCGGCCAAAAAATCGGCCGATTTTCGACCCATCTATGGCCTGCATAAGATATGGTGTGGCCCTAGGGTCAATGTGTGTTTAGAATACTTCCAAAATGCACATACAAAAACACTACATCCAAATGCATGTTGCATTTCTATAGCATGTTAAACAGAAGAAAAATGCACTTACATAATGTTAACATGCGCAAGTAAAAATAGACAAAATCCACATCCTTTTATTCTGGCTTCACATACATGCATTGTGGTCTAACACCACACTCCTGGGCAAATCACATGCAATTTGTGTGCGTTGCAATTAGAGACAAACATTTTGCACACCTCAAATTGCACCGCATCCGGGCCAAAAATGTGCAGGACCCTTTTTCAGGGTATACACATGGGTGTGAATAGGCATGCCATCCAATTTGGCAAATCGCAATACGCTTTGTGTACCAATATTGGTGTGTTGGTAACTTCACCTAGAAAGCCGCAGCAGGTGGCATGAAGGGGTTGCGGTTGTGATGCGGTGCAGCGCTTGCACAGAAAACACTGCAAATTTCACATCGCATCTGTGTGACACCAGAATGTGCCAATATGTGGCTTGACAAAGCACAGTGGTCAGTGCAGATTATTTTCAATCCATGTTTTTTTACACTTTTCATTCACTGGTTTAACTCAGGTGATCATTAATCACAATTATCTCCGGAGATCACATGCAGCCCCTCAACCATCTACACATATCTCTGGAAATCTATACAGATCTCCTTGAAAAAATGTCTCCTCTCCTCTTCGGAAAACAATTGTCCTCCACCTCATAAACAGGGGGACAGAGAAGACTTCTCCTTGATAACTAAAATCAGATGAATTATCTGTGCTTAATAAACATACACCAATACTGCAAATGCATTGTACTGTCCAAGGCATTGCACACTAACGCATTGCACACTAGAAATGTCAAATGCGTTAGTGTGTACAGTGCATGAGTGTAAAATGCTTTAGTGCACACTGCAGTGCACAACGCATTGCACACTGTAATACTCTGTACAAAGTAATACCGTGTACACCCACACATTGTAGACTGTAATGCACTGTACTCTGTCATGCAGGATGGAGCAACGCATTGCACACTGTGATACCGTGTACACCCACACATTGTAGACTGTAATGCACTGTACACTGTCATGCAGACTGGAGCTACGCATTGCACACTGTGATACGCTGTCCACTGTCATGCAGAATCCAGCAACGCATTGCACACTGTAATACCATGTACACCAACACATTGTAGAATGTAATGCATTATACGCAGTATACATGTCCAGATATTCAAAGATTAGCCATGAAGGCCTAGCTGGTTACCCATTTGGCGACCGCAGATAGCTGAATAACGCTACACTACATCCAGGCAGCTCTGGGAGGGTGTCATATGACATCCTGGCAGAACGCGCTCTCCGTGATTGCTGTGTCCTAAGGACACAGCTGATCACGTGATGTGGTAAAGACCAATCACAGCGGCTTTTTACCATGTGATCAGCCATGTCCAATGACACGCTGATCACCGGGAAATGCATTTGCCGGGTCTTGGCTGCACTTTCATCACGCTGTCAGAATGTGTGGAAAGTACTGCCGAGAACCAGCAGTTATCAAAGCAGGGGTCAGCCCCGATGATCAGTGCCCACCAGTGCCACCCAACAGTTCCGCCCACCTGTGGCCAGCAGTGCCGCCTCATCAACGCACATCAGTGTTGCTAAATTACCAGTTTACCAAATGTTATAATATAAACAGACTTTTATTCATTATGAGCTATTTTGTGGTTTATCGAGCAAAAAGTAAAACTCACAGCAGCAAGTCAATACCACCCAAAGAAAGCTCTATTTGTCTGAAAAAACTGATACAAATTTAAGATGGGTACAATGTGGCATGACCGCACAATTGTCATTCAAAGGGTAACAGTGCAGAAAGATGAAAATTGGCCAGGACAGGAAGGGGGTATGAGTACCCAGTAGGCAAGTGGTTAATATAATTGACCCATCAATACCCAGGAGCTAATGTACAGATAAGTAGCATGTGCACCAAGTGAGATTCTGCTAGGCCCCACCCACAAAATTACAATTACTTGTCCCTCACATGTTATAAACATTTGCAATGGCCACAGTTACTTTACATATAAGGATCATCTCCTCAGTTGAGAACTGTGCTCTCGCCATGTCCAAATGCCAATAAAGTTATCAAAATTTTCAACCAACACAAAACCTCCAACCACTTCTCATCCACTTACACTCCCCACAACCACTTCCGGGTGCGCGCGCACCAGATGACGGACTTCCAGGAGGATAGCTGCTCGTGCGCCATGGGGGACACCTGTTTGGCGTTTATTTGTGCACGATTGCGCATATCTATGCACGATCGCTCATTTCTATGCACGGCTATGATAGCTTTCGCGAATGTGTGTTTTAGTGATTTTTTTCTTTTTAAACCTTGGCTAATATATATTTGTTGCCAAAGACCAAAAATCAACATACAGTGGGGACTATTTTATTACTGTAAATCAAATTGTAGAAAACCTGTAGCTGGCTGCACAGTGAATGTGACATATTCATTAGTACATAACAATATTGTGGTGCAAGCAGGTTTTTTATTTTTTTGTTTGGTTTTGAAAAAGCCAGTTTGCACCCACTTGCATATTCACCCTCTTACAAGCTACATTTGAGCAGATTATATAAGTATACAAAGTAACTATTAAGGTTGTTCATATATTGAACATAAAATAAACACAAAAACATCGGTGAAACATTTATTGATCAAATATATCTTCATTTATTTGGTCAGCAGGAACAAGTAGGTACAGTCAATATCTTGGTGAGTCACAAAAACAGGATTGATGTGGCAAAAAGAAAACACTCCTGCTCATAAGAGCTTACAATCTAAAGATACTTCTAATGAACTGTGTGTGCTCAGGTTATAGCAGGAAACAAAGGGGAAGATGAATCAAGTAACATTTTCGTGCACATAAGGTTTACTTACACAATCATTTAGTATAAAGATCCATTCACAAAAAAAGTCTACACATCAAAATATAAAGAAAACAAGACATATGTGAAAAACCCCTCCCACCTCTACAAATCCCCTACACATACATTTGTCAGCAGGTTTGTAAGAAAAATGCATTTGAGTCTAAATAAGCAAGCAAAATTAAAACAAGAGCAGATTTTAAACAAAACGATTGACATGTGTGAGGCTTTCAATGCAAAGAGAAAAAACACAATCATTGTGCAATAACACACAAACACACTTTACAAGGCCAAAAATATGCAAACATTTCCAGCCCACTTCCAAACACAGCCTGAGTGGTGTCTGGGGCAATTCAGCACAAAATCTCTTCCTCCCCCAAACCACTACAAGCAAGGACTTAGTCACAAACCACCCGGCCTAGTAACAGGCCAAATCACTCACTACTGCACGTCTTTATATAAGCTAGGTTGTATTTGGAGCACGCCAAACAAGGCCCCACACCCAATTAAGCCACACCCACCACTGACCTTAATTTGGTCAGTGAAAGTGTTTTCACCTTATGAATCCGCTTCTTACCTGCATTAACCCTTGGTATACAGGCCCCACAAATCAGAAAGATATATACACTGAAATGTACATGTGCAGCATACAACAGAACATTGAGCAGGGATGTGAAAGGGAACCCCAATTGGAACCTTTATTGCTACTATGGTTACAATTCCCTCCAGATTCTCGCATGAGTTAAGACAGTCACATGACCACATCTTGTATGCAATACTGAAAATGACAAATCGATTTGACTAGTATGGTGAATTTCCCATCAATTGGTAAAACACTCCAGAAATCAAACATCACCAAACATTACACTCTGGGCAAAGCTGATTTACAAATCATGCAACTTACAGTAAAGTTGACCATTTCAATGCAATTTTCAAGACATCTGACACAGATCTCTATGCAAATTGCCACTAAAGTAGTACATGTACTACTTAAGAAATCAGTGTTTGAAATGCACCCATGTGGTCGCTCTAAAAGCAGACTATAGGGTGCGACTTTGCAGACGATTTACAACTTGCATGTTGTGCAAATCACATGCCAAGTCCCACTCAATGTGCACACTATTGGAGCGTTCATATTGTTGTGGTTCAAACTTGGTAGGAGCCACAAGTAATAATAGAGTAATGAATACACTACTTTTCATGCAATTTGCTGAGAGATCGGTGTCGAATGTCTTGCAAATTGCACTTGAAATCACCATGTACCCCGACTTTGAAATCATGCAACTTCTATGCAAGTCACATGATGTGACTGTGGTGTCAATAACACCACTTAGAAATCTGCTTTAATGTGACCGGGTAGCCCCCAGTAACATTGTTTGCGATTGCCATGCAATTGGCATGACAGGCGACTTGCAAATCGTAGACCAAGTCGCACCCTATTGGCCACTGTAGGCTCTGTTCACATCCAATTGGATTGTGAACTCGTGCAACTTCACTGTAAGTTGGGCAATTGCCGCATCGGATTAGATGTGACAGTGGTGTTGGCCCCCAGTAACATTGTGTGCAATTTGCCATGCAAAGAGCAAGCTGCTGGCCATGCCAATCACATGACAAGTCGCATCCAGGGTGTGCAATTTCAGGTACGATTTGTGCATTGACATCGTACCTGATATTGGATATAATGAATGTGAATGTGAGTGTATTAACATACGCCATTTGTTGCAGCGAGAGTTCAAAGGTATTTGAGAATTGTGGCCATTTATTAGCAATTTAACATCTAGACTCAAATAGAAATCGCAATGCTACACACAATTGAAAACACAACTAGTTAGTAATTCTCTAGAAAACACAGTAAAATTGGCAACTTAAAGAGTAATTTTCAATTGCATATAGTGTGAACGAAGCAGGAAAATCAACAAAGGAAATAAATCTTTGAAGGCGTGCGGTACCTGCCTGCTGGGATAAGGGTCTGCTATGCATTTGGGGGAAAAATGCACGCCAGGATTTGTGACAAGTTTGATGTGTGGATTCACCAACCAAGTCTTTTCTCTCTCGCTCACTCTTCTGAATGTCTCTCTTTATCACTCTTCATATGTATCTCTCGCTCACTCTTCTTCGTCTCACTCTTCTCTCTCTCTGTCAGCTCTTTGCTTGCCAAATCCTTCACAAAAGTGGGTGGAGTGTAAACCATCATTATCAAATCTATTAGTGATTCAGGCCCTTATCTTATGCCATTGTATGACATTCACGTAAGGTGCAGCTTTGAAGGTGTTTCAACAGACAAGGCCTCATTCTAATTCACATTTTAGGGATCATTTAGACAGAAAGCAAAGATATTGCCAGAACATCTATTTGAAGACAGCCACACACAGAGATCATGCTACTACCTCGCCGGGGTTGGGATTCAAACCAACAACCCTAGAGTTGTGAGGCAGTCGTGCTAACCACTAACCCACGGAGCTACATTGCTAGCCCTGCCTGTATTTCTGTGTTGTGAATCAATCCTAGGTCCCTGGGCAAGGTCAGTGTAACTAGCCAGATATCTCCAATGTGACACAAATGTTGTGCTATGTTGCCAATTCAGATGTATGTTGGTTCTATGTATCCCAATACAAAGGATTGCAATACTAATACAGGCGTACCTCGGTTTACCAATGCCTCGGGTGAACGTCATATTTGGGGTACAAATGTCAAACCATTTCAGTTAATTGGTCTGTTTACAAATGTTTGAATAATTTGGTATGGGCATGTGGCCTGGTATGGTTCAGGAGGGGGGGAGGCGCTCGCTCGTCCCCCCCCCCTTTCCTGACCTGCCGGGCTGCATGCTCGGATAAGTATCTGTTATGGATTTTGGGGGGTACCCCATGCTGTTTTTTATTTAATTTCAGCGTGGAGTTACCCCTTAACATCCATACGAGACCCAAAGGGCTTAGTATGGATGGGAGGGGGGACCCCACGCCAGTTATTTAAAGAACTGTTTATAAATCACTGCAATACTTTGACATTCAACTGTCAGTGGGGAAATCCGCCGACAGCTGAAACATGAGCGCTGCATTGGTTTTCACTACTAAAACACCGCATGAGTTGATAACATAACTCATGCGGGATTGTAGGAGCGACAGTCATGTGTTAATGTTTCAACTGTCAGCGGGGTTCCCCACTGACAGCTGAATGTAAAATAATTCCCTTTATTGCATAAATAATTAAAAAAAAAGCGTGGGGTCCCCCCTCCCATCTGTACCAAGCCCTTCGGATCTGGTATGGATATTAAGGGGGAACTCCACGCTGGAATTAAAAAAAAAAACAGCGTGGGTCCCCCTCAATATCCATACCAGACCCTTATCCGAGCATGCAGCCCGGCAGGTCAGGAAAGGGGGGGGGGACGAGCGAGCGCCCCCCCCTCCTAAACCATACCAGGCCACATGCCCTCAACATGGGGGGGTGCTTTGGGGCAGGGGGGCTCCCCCCCCAAAGCACCTTGTCCCCATGTTGATGAGGACAAGGGCCTCTTCCCCACAACCCTGGCCGGTGGTTGTGGGGGTCTGCGGGCAGGGGGCTTATCAGAATCTGGAAGCCCCCTTTAACAAGGGGGGCCCCCAGATCCCGCCCCCCCCTACGTGAAGGATTCTGCTGTACACGGTCCCACAGACTCATTCACAAAAAAACTAAGCGTGGTGTAAAAAAAAACACAGTACAGGGTCTTTGACAAGTCCTTTATTAGAACAATGTCCCCCGAAGTAGATCCAACGTCAATCGCGGCGGCAGGGACTCGAAAAAAAAAAGTTCCGCTCCCGTCCGAGGCTTCCAGCCTTGTGAAGAAAAGCCTAGCTGACAGTTCTTATATAGGTATGGGGCGGGGCCATCCGGGAACAGCAAGTATGTAACATGGGGCGGGCCACTGGGATGATGTCCCCGGCTGGCCCCGCCACATACCTATATAAGAAATGTCATCTAGCCTTTTCTTCACAAGGCTGGAAGCCTCGGACGGGAGCGGAACTTTTTTTTTTTTCCTTTTTTTGGGTCGCCGCCGCCGCGATTGACGTTGGATCTACTTCGGGGGACATTGTTTTAATAAAGGACTTGTCAAAGACCCTGTACTGTGTTTTTTTTACACCACACTTAGTTTTTTTGTGAATGAGTCTTCGGGACCATGTACCGCAGAATCCTTCACGTAGGGGGGGGGCGGGATCTGGGGGCCCCCTTGTTAAAGGGGGCTTCCAGATTCTGATAAGCCCCCCGCCCGCAGACCCCCACAACCACCGGCCAGGGTTGTGGGGAAGAGGCCCTTGTCCTCATCAACATGGGGACAAGGTGCTTTGGGGGGGAGCCCCCCCTGCCTCAAAGCACCCCCCCCCCATGTTGAGGGCATGTGGCCTGGTATGGTTCAGGAGGGGGGGGCGCTCGCTCGTCCCCCCCCCCTTTCCTGATCTGCCGGGCTGCATGCTCGGATAAAGGTCTGGTATGGATATTGAGGGGGACCCACGCTGTTTTTTTTTTTAAATTTCAGCGTGGAGTTCCCCCTTAATATCCATACCAGACCTGAAGGGCTTGGTATGGATGAGAGGGGGGACCCACGCTGTTTTTTTTTTTTATTTTTTATTGCGGACCTTTATTTTTACATTCAGCTGTCAAAATAAATATTATCTAGACCTTCAAAATCAGTAATATCATTACAGAAATAATTATAAAGGATAAGAAACAAAAATAGAATCACTAGAACTAAGGAAATCTAATTAGATTACATGAAGATATGCTTAGTGCTGTTTATTAAACACAATAGTCACGACCGAGTGCCGGCTGTCAGAGGAATCCACAGTAAGATTCACTATTAGTCAGTGGCTAAAAAACAAATGCCCATGGCAGAGGTCTAAAATGTGTTCTGCACATGCTCAGTTCTATCTGCCAAAGACACTGCACGGGCGTCTAGATTTTTACTGTGTCGATTTCCTTGAAAAAAACGATTTTTAACATTCTTAATTTTTTTGGAAATAGCAGATATTGTTTAAAGTGAAGTCCTGATATTTGGCAAAGCAAATTTCTAAGTGAACATGTCTCTGCAGTGATTTTTCATGGTGTTAGACGTGCTTCTTAGCAAGTCTGCTTTGTGAGTCTGATTCCGGGCGTGTGTCTTTTTGTGAATTAGATTGGGCATCTGCTTATGGGCTCTGGTCAATAGTGAATTAGGTTGCAGGGTAAAAAATAGCCCATGAAAATTGGGCTTAAGCCCATAAATATGCGCCCACGCCCAATAGTGAATCAGGGCCATAACCAATGGTTAACGCAGGTGGGAAGAGGATTGGTGCTGGCTAATCAGGTGCAATCATTTTTCTCTGACCAAATGAATGACAGTGGTGGGTGTGCTCTTCATTGGGTGTGGGGCCTTGTTTGGCGTGTTCCAAATAGAACCTATGTTATATAAAGGCCTGCAGTAGTGGGTATCTTGGCCTGGTAATAGGCCAGGTTATTTTCAGTCCTTGCCTGTGGTGGTTTTGGGGGGGGGGGGAGAGATATTGTGCCGAATTGCCCCAGACCCGACTCAGGCTGTGTTTGGATGTGTTCTGTAAATGCTTTGCATTTTGTCCTTCTAAAGTGTGTTTGCGTATTGTACAGTGATCCTGTTTCTTATCTTTGCATTATAATCCTAACACATGTCAATTGCTCTGCTCTTCCAAATCCGCATTTGGCTATAGTTTGCTTATTTAGACTTAAATGCAATTTTAGGACAAACCTGAACAGAAATATGTGTGCGGGATTTGGGGAGGTGGGTTTTTTTTGGGAGGGACTTTGTTTTTTTTTTAACACCGGTCAGATGAAAACCTGTGCTCATACAGCTGCTGTGTCCCCATAGTATAACAGGTGGCTCCAGCCACATGAACTCACTCATTCATGCTGTACAGGCCAGAGGACCTGTGTGAATGTGGGTTTTTTTTTTTTTTCCTCAGCCCAATAATTTCAATGGGCTGCCTAATGTGTGGGAACATGCAAAAATACTGCAGGCATATTATTTTAAAAGTGTGTTGCACCTAACCACATAGTAGTGTGGTGCCATGCCTTTTGGTGGCTGTGAATGCATCCGTGTTTTCTAGACGTGTGGTGGTGCAATTGAGTTTGCATCATGGTACCTGCTCACATTTGCAATGGGCATTGCATTTCTTTGCTGTGCAGGAAAATGCGTGCTCTTGCATGCGTTTCTGCACCACAAATGGGGTGAACAAGTCCCAAGGGCCAGTTCGCACTATAGCAATACAGTCTAGATGTGTTCCAGATGCGTTTTTGCATGCACTTTTTTTTTCCTCACTTATTTTTTATTTAAATTTTTAATGTTTACATAGCATTGAAAGAGGTAGTGATACGAAACATTCCATTATCAAATAAGTTTCCAATACAGAAAGATATTTAGACATAAACCCTAACTCCCTATAGCTTTAAGGCAGAGGGTACATTAAGGCAGTTATTTAACAGAGCAAAGGTTGCCTGAGGTGACCCCCCCCACTGTAGGGCGTGGCAATGACAGGAACAGATCATTGATCTATTTGAGGGTGGCTGGCTGGGGTCGGATGTGGGGTTTTCAGGAAAGTGGGCAGCTTCTAGGTTCGTGGGACTACCCCATCCATTTTGCATGGATCTTCATGGTCATCAAATGTGTTTTTGGCAAACATAAATTCTATTAGGTATAGATCATTCAAGAGGGAGATTACCAGTTGTATGGTGGGCGCAGGGGTGTATTTACCACAAGGCACTTGCCTAGGGTGGCATTTTTCAGGGGGGCAACACCTCCCCTCAGATGAAGGGATGAAAGAAGGGACACATGCACTATGGAAACCAGGTGGTATCCGAGGGGCTGCTTGATGGTGTATGTAGAGCCTGACTGTCATTTCCAGGGATGTTCAGAGCTGTGAAGATGAGTGTCTCTCTCTATCGTCGGGGGGGCAGAAGGCTCTCCCAGGTGGGGGGCAGGGGTGTTGGTCGGTGTCTGTGGGGGCAGACGATTTTTGTGTTGCCTAGGGCAGCCCAAAACCTAAATACACCACTGGGTGGGTGGGGAAGGTTTCTTCCAGTTACAGGCTATGGACAGTCTGGTAGCTATGAGTATATGGGTGACGAGAGAGGGTTGGAGGGGGCCAGGCACTGAGACCCACACTCAAGAGGGCCATTTGAGGACTTAGTTGGACTGTGCATCCTGTTGTAGTGTGGAGAAGGCAATTTACTGCAGCCCACAGCTTCTCGAGTGGCGGACCACCAGATGTGGATCAATGATCCCTCCAGATCCCAATTCCTACAGCATTTGGGTGAGGTGGAAGGGATGATTTTAGTCAATCTGGTGGGGGTGTAGCACCATCGGTATAAAATTTTATAGTCAATTCCCAGTGGGAGATATTCCTGGAGAATAAGTGGGGGGTTATGTAGCACCTGATGCTAAGAGGTTGGTGGTATGTGGAAGTCCAATGTTCGTTACCAGAACCTGATGGTGTTTTGGAAAGAAGTGGGCAAAGTTTTGAAAAGATTGTAGACGGAGAGGCCTTTTAGTTTTGATTGACGGGAAGTGTAGAACTGAATAAGGTTGTTGGTGGGATATGCAGGAGACCAAATTATTGGTTCAAGGATGTGCCGTATGCGAAGGTAGAGATAGAAATCTTGTTTTGGGATCTGGAAGGTGGCAGACAGGGTTAGGAAGGTGTGAAGATTTTGATGTGAGTACAGTTGACTTATAGAGGTTACCCCTTTGGCGGTCCATACACGTATAGGTAGATTTGGGGATAGTAATGTGAAGGACATCAACGGTAGATGTTTTAGTATTCTTGTGGATATACCTTTTATTTGCTTGTGGAATAGAGCACCACACTCTCGTCGTAGCTTTGATAGTGTGTAGGAAAAAATGGGGTGTGTGAGGGCGGAGCCACAAGGCACTTAGACATATTTGTGGTTCCACAGGTAGTAGGGTGCTTTCAATCTGTTTCCAGTTGTTAGAGATGGCTGGGTTCAACCAGGCTTTGGTTTGATCACGAATGGTGGCTTTATAGTAGATTTTGAGGTCTGGAGCTCCCATTCCTCCAATCTTGGTTGCTAGATATAAGACAGACTGATGTATTCGAGGTCATTTACGTTCCCAGATGAAGGAGTTCAGGATTTTTTGTATTTTGTTGATGTGGTAGGAGAGCATAGGGACTGGGAGGGTTCTGAAGGTACAAAACGTGTGGTAGGAGTTATATTTTTGTGAGTGCTATTCGTCCTGCTCATGGTTTTAGTCCTTGTTAGGTTGGAGATAATGCGGTGTAGTTTCGTGTTCAGGAGTTCCATGTTGGTATGTGATAGAGGAGGGGAAAGTTAATTGTATCCTGTGACCTAGATTTGAGATCATTGAGTTGTGTGCCCATGAGAAATGCGCTTCTGTGAGATCTCCTCTTTGATGGCGTAAGATGGATGCCAATCATTGCTGATTTAGAGTGATTAACCTTATAGATTAACCTTATAGAGTTAGACTCGTCCAAATTCTTCTAGTATTTGAAGTAACGCGGAGATAGATTGAGAGGGGTTGGATAAAGAGACAATAATTGCGTCTGTGTAAAGGCCTATTTTATGAGAAACTGGCTCTATGTCAACGCCAGTGATTTGTGCATTGGTTCTGATTGTGGCAGCAAGGGGTTCAATTACCAGGGCAAAGATAAGCGGGGATAATGGGCAGCCCTGCCTTATTTCATTAATGATATATAGTGAGTCTAATAGGTAGCCTCCTGTCCAGATTTTAGCCATGGGGGAGGAATAGAGGCCCATAATGGCCTAAAGAAAGGTACCTGTCAACTCAAACTTTATCAGGACTTGCTCCAAGTACTTTCAATGCACCCTATTGAATACCTTTTCTGCATCCAAGGAGATGAAGAAAGAAGGCGTCTGTCAGAGCCTGGGATCGAACCTGGTCCTTCTCCGGTGGGAGGCAATGTCTCTTTTCAGTGAGCTATCTGGAATGCTGGACAGCTCCCTTGACAATTCTTGGATAATCCTGCCTTGTGCCTTGATTTCTCTTGAACTCCTTGCTCCTCCCATGAACTTCCTTATAAAAGCCATGTCCATGCACTTCCTCCTTGCCAGCCAATATCCCGCTTACTGTTCCTGCTGCTGTGTTCATCTACGTTACCGACCTTTGGCTTGCTACCGACTACGATTCTGCCTCATCCTATCTACTACCATTGGTGATCGACCCTTGGCTTTTGACCGACTCTGCTTCTGTTTGATCCGCTTTTGGTTTCCAGCCTACTCATTCCCTGGTGTGGTAATCCTGAGATCTGCGACCTAGCATTCACACGCAGCCAAATCCATCTCCACCATTAGGAGCTCTGGGGAAGACCGGTGGATGCTTAGACCCCGCAACTCAGGTGAGCCTGCGTCATTCCCAGGGTGGGCCGCTGGTGTACCAATCCTGCTGGTTTCAGGTAAGCCTTACAACTGCTGTAGCAACTGGTCTCTGAACCTGACCTTATATCGTGACAGAATAATCTGGCCCAAAACATGGAGGCCGCTATAGCAAATGCCATTGCTCTGGTCAGGCAGCAAATTTCAGAGCTGCAAGAGTTTGGTGTTACCTACCAAGAGAAATTGTCTGAACTGCAAGGTAAAGTAGAAAGGAAACAGGGAGAGATTCAGTCTCTACAGAGACAACTGCTGAACCGAGATGATACTAGTTCACATATGCCCCAACCATCTAAGTTTAATGGAGACCGCCGCAACTACAGGGGTTTCCTTAATCAATGTCGTGTATATTTCCAAATGCACCCTGCTGCGTTTCCTTCAGAGAAAAAGAAGGTAATGTTTATTATTGGGCTTCTGACTGGGGAAGCTCTAGCTTGGGCCTCCCCTTATATAGAGCAGAACCATAGCATTCTGAATAATTTTGATATCTTTTTGAATCAGGTTTTTGATGATCCCAACCGTTGTGCTACTGCCGAAGCAAAATTGCATAATCTGCGGCAGGGTAGACGCTCGGTCACTGAATATACAGCCAAATTCAGAAGTTGGATGGCAGATACCACTTGGAAACCTGCAGCACAAAAGAGCCAGTTCCGCCAAGGGCTTTCTGAACAGGTAAAGGATGAGCTTGCCAGAGTAGATATTCCTAATGATCTTGAGGAATTTATCCAATTGTGTATCCGAAGCGATCAAAGGCTTACAGAAAGGAGGAAGGAGAGGTTGGGAATGTTTGGAAGTAATAGGGGCATGCATCTCTCTGCTAGTCCATTTGTTCAGCAGGATTCAAGAGTCTCTCTGGGTTCTAACACTCCTGAGCCTGTGCAGGTTGATGCGATCAAGAGATCCATTTTCATCCAGGAGAAAGAGAGAAGACATTCAGAAAACTTATGTCTTATTGTGGGGATTCTGGTCATTATGCAATTAATTGTCCTAACAAGGTTAAAAGAACTATTGATGTGACTGATGTGATTGAGCCTGAACACATAAACTCCATAAGCCAGTCTGTCTCCCCACTGATTCCTGAAGAGAATAAAGTGAACTCACTACTTTCTCACTTTGTTATCCCTATTAAACTTGTATCTGAGGGCCGTGAAATCTCCTGCTCAGCTATGCTGGACTCCGCGGTGGGGGGGAACTTTATGGATATAGAGTTTGCCAACAGCAATAATATTCAAGCAAAAGATACATTTACCCCTATTGATATGGAGACAGTTGATGGGTCACCCTTATCTTCAGGACCTGTTACCCATAAAACGGTTCCCCTGGTTCTGTTGTTTGAGGCTGACCATTGTGAGACCATCAGCTTTCAGCTGATTACATCACCCAAGTTTCCCATCATCCTTGGTTCTCCACTCACAATCCTGCCATTAACTGGGGAGCACGAACTATAGATTTTACGTCCTCCCACTGTAAAAAATATTGCAAAAAACCTTGCCAACCAAGTCCGTCACCAACCAAGGAGGCGCTAAGTGATATAGTGGCTATCCAGTCATATGACAATTTGCCCCCACATTACCATGAGTTCCGGGATGTCTGTGACAAGAAAAATGCAGATAAATTACCCTTATTCGCCCATATGATTGCCCCATTGAGCTGCTCCCAGGGGCAGAAATACCTTTTGGCCGCGTGTTCAATCTGTCAGAACCTGAACTAAAAGTATTCAGGGAGTGGATCGATGATAATTTGGGAAAAGTCTTTATTAGACACTCAACTTCTCCTGCGGGGGCAGCCTTGTTCTTCGTTAAAAAGAGAGACTCCACCTTGCGTCCATGCATTGACTACCGAGACATGAATAAAATCACTATTAAAAACCACTATCCATTACCCTTAATCTCAGAAATGTTGGAAAGACTTCGTTCTGCTAAGATCTTTACCAAGCTTGATCTACGAGGGGCATATAACCTTGTCCGCATTCGTCAAGAAGACGAATGGAAGACTGCCTTCAGAACCAGGTATGGGCATTTTGAATCCTTGGTGATGCCGTTTGGACTCTGCAACGCCCCTGCAACATTTCAACATTTTATTAATGATGTCTTTCGTGATCTGTTGGACCAATTTGTAATTGCCTATCTGGATGATATCCTTATCTTTTCTGATAATTGGGAAGAGCACCGCAAACATGTTTGCACAGTTTTCGAAAGATTAAGGAAAAATAGACTTTACATTAAATTGGAGAAATGTGAGTTTGAACAAACCCAGATCCAGTTCTTAGGCTATATCATTTCTCCGTAGGGAGTGAGCATGGACCCCGAGAAGGTCAAAGCAGTGGTAGATTGGTCAGCACCCAGAAATGTTAAGGAAATTCAATATTTTGTCGGGTTTGCCAACTTCTACAGAAAATTTATAAGAAACTTCTCTAGAGTGATAGCTCCAATCACACAACTTACAAAGAAAGGGGTACCCTTCGTGTGGACCTCTGAGGCACAAGCTGTGTTTGAAAAGCTGAAAACTCTTTTTACTTCCGCACCAATCTTGGTACATCCCGATCCTGAACTACCCTTTATAGTGGAAGTAGATGCTTCCAATTCTGCCTTGGGAGCGATCCTGTCTCAGCGAAGTGATGAAAAGATGCAGCTTTATCCTTGTGCCTATTTTTCCCGTTTGATGTCTCCAGCCGAAAGAAATTACGACATTGGGAATAAAGAGCTACTGGCAATTAGAGAAGCCTTTTTGGAATGGAGGCATCTGCTAGAAGGGGCTAATCACCCTGTAACTGTTCTCACTGACCATAAGAATCTGGAATTTGTTCGCTCGGCCAAGAGTGTCTTCTAGACAAGCACGTTGGTCGCTATTCTTTTCTAGATTCAATTTTATCATTTCATATCGACCTGGATCAAGGAATGGTAAGGCCGATGCCTTATCAAGGATGCTGTCTGAGCCTCCCCAGGAGGGTAATTCCGAATGTTCGATCCTAACCCAAAAGAACTTTCTAGGGGCCACAAGTGCAAAGACATTCTTGAGTCTTCTCAAAGAGGGGTAAGAGAACGACCCACTTCTCAGTGATCCTCCCTAAAGACATTAACCTTGAGTACAAGAACGGGTTTTGGACTCTAGAGCATCGTCTCTATGTACCTGAGTTGGCTCTGGTGGAAGTCCTCAAATTAGTGCATGACTCCAAACTGGCGGGACACTTTGGGATGTCAAAAACAGAGGATCTTCTGGCACGTTCCTTCTGGTGGCCTTGTTATCAAAAAGATATCAAAAGCTACGTGGCCTCTTGTTTGACATGCGCACGTCATAAGACACCCCGAGCTTCTCCTTTGGGGTTGCTCCAACCACTTCCTGTTTCATCAAGGCCTTGGGGGTCAATTTCTATGGACTTTATAGTCGAATTACCTCCTTCAAGAGAAATGACTCCGTTCTTGGTAGTTGTCGACTGCCTTACTAAAATGGCTCATTTCATACCGGTTAAGGGGGTACCGTCTCCTGAACAAACTGTGGAGTTTATGGTTCGAGATGTTTTTAAATTACATGGAATCCCTGATGATGTGGTATCTGAGAGTACAATTTACTTCAAAATTTTGGAAAAGCTTTTGTTCAGCTTTAGAGGTAACCGTTAACCTGTCCTCTGCTTTTCATCCACAATCTAATGGTCAGACTGAGAGGACCAATCAAACTTTGGAACAGTACCTTTGGTGCTTCGTCAGTTATCTTCAGGATGACTGGGTGGACTATCTACCTACAGCAGAGTTTGCCTATAACAATGCTAAACATAGCTCCACTTCCCAAAGCCCCTTTTTCCTCAATATGGGGTATCATCCAGTTTTTATCCCGGATCTCCCTATCACAACTCAAATTCATGCTGTTGCCAACAGATTAACTACATTGCAGGAGATTCAGGCGAAGTTGATCGAGACCTTGGGGAAGGCTCAGGAAAATTATAAAAGGGCTGCCAACAGTCATCGCAGATCACTTCCTATCTTTCATGTGGGCGACAAGGTTTGGCTATCTACCAAAAATCTGAAGGTTCATGTTCTAGCTGCAAAGTTGGGCTACAAGTTTGTGGGACCTTTTCAGATTTCTGCTCAGATCAACCCAGTCACCTTTCGCTTAAAACTTCCTGACAGTATGAAGATTCACCCTGTGTTTCATGTATCACTTTTCAAACCATTTCATGAAAATCCTTTCTCTGGAAGAATTCTTCCTCCTCCTCCACCTGTTGAGGTACAGGGTGAAGAAGAATATGTGGTAGAGAAGATTCTTGATTCTAGGATGTTTAGAGGAAAATTGCAGTATCTTTTCCAATGGGAAGGATATGGGCAAGAGGAAAATTCTTGGGAGCCTGAGGAAAACGTCCATGCTACTAGATTGACAAGAGAATTTCACCAGAGGTTTCCTCACAAGCCTGGTCCTAAGATGTCCAGGGGACGTCCTGTGAGGAGGGGAGTACTGTCAGAGCCTGGGATCGAACCTGGTCCTTCTGCGGTGGGAGGCAATGTCTCTTCTCAGTGAGCTATCTGGAATGCTGGACAGCTTCCCTTGACAATTCTTGGATAATCCTGCCTTGAGCCTTGACTTCTCTTGAACCTTGAACTCCTTGCTCCTACCATGAACTTCCTTATAAAAGCCATGTCCATACACTTCCTCCTTGCCAGATTATTGTGCCTTACCAGCCAATATCCCGCTTCCTGTTCCTGATGCTGTCTTCATCTACGTTACCGACCTTTGCCTTGCTACTGACTACGATTCTGCCTCATTCTATCTACTACCATTGGTGACCGACCCTTGGCTTGTGACTGACTCTGCTTCTGTTTGATCCCTGAACTGTTTGATCCGATTTTGGTTTCCAGCCTACTCATTCCCTGGTGGGGTGATCCTGAGATCTGCGACCTGGCATTCACATGCAGCCAAATCCATCTCCAGCATTAGGAGCTCTGGGGAAGACCGGTGGATGCCTGGACCCCGCACCTCAGGTGAGCCTGCGTCATTCCCAGGGTGGCCGCTGATGTACCAATCCTGCTGGTTTCAGGTAAGCCTTACAACTGCTGTAGCAACTGCTCTCTGAACCTGACCTTATATCGTGACAGCGTCCGTTCACTAAAATAGGTCTATAAACCTACGTGTGCCGTCCGAGGATGAACCCGACTTGATCAGGGTGTATCAAGGACGGGATGTGGGTAGCCAGGTGGGAGGCTAAAAGTTTTTGAGTTTCAGGTCGGTGTTGAGTAATGAGGTCGGTAGTTAGCAGGTCATAAAAAGCTTTGTCTGCTACGGGGATGGTAAATATGAGGGCTTCTAAGGAATCCTGAAGGAATTTCACCAGTCGTCATAAATATATTTAGGGAGGCGCATAGGTGGGGAGCTAATACTTCTGCAAAGACCTTGTAGTATTTGTAACCGCGTATACCCAGAGACTAACGCAGTCCTCCATTTTGTTAAGAACCTCCATCTTGGCAAAGGGGTTAACCATCCTGACAAACATATTTCCCCCTCATTCTCCCCCTCCCTTTCTGAGAGTCCCAGTGACGTTTGGCCAATGTGTATGTGTGTAGGAGTGTCACAGGAGGCCAGGGCCCAGCAGGGGGCTAGGAGCTATAAAGTCCCCAAAGGAGCTGGGGCCTAGCTGTCAGAAGAACCTGTAAAATCTAACACCTCGTATAAGATAAGGCAAGCTTTCCCAGGAGTTCAAGACATTCCAAGGAAGGCGGGACCAGCTAACACTTGTTAAAATCCAGTTTTTCCCCTATGTCTCATATCTTGGAATATGAGACTTACATAAAAACCGCACAGATCGTCAGATTGGCCATGAGAAGGCGAACAGTTTGGTAGGTGTCACGAGCCGACTGACGGTAGCCTCTAGCGACCCACAGGCTGGAGTCCCTCAGGGCACGGAGTCTAAGCCTCAGTCTGCTGGTTCACCAGAGCCCCTGATGGTGGGGATGGACTTGAAGCAGCCTGAGACCAGGTCGCGACCCCTGAGTAACACCAGCTGTGGTAAAGGCAGCCGCCAATGGCGTAAAGCAGGTAAGAGCCAGATGTGAAGAGGTATAACGTGGTCAGACAGGTTGGTAACAGCGGAGCAGACAGTACAGAATGGCAGGCAAAGAATAATCAGGTCACAGGCAGGGTTCAGCAACAGGAGGTCAGGCAGAGGACAACAAGATCAGGCTGGGTCGGCAACAAGGCAGTCAGAAGTACAGGGCAATCAGGAACAAGACCATAAGGCGATTTGGAGATGCACAGGGCTGGTTTAAATAGGGCACCCTGTGCTCTCATTGGTGACAGGCATGCGTCCGCGATCGTGAGTGCACATGTGCGGCCGTTGCCACGATCGCCTAAGTCCCAGTGCTCGCTGGCTAGTGCGCGTCGGCGATCTGCGCATGCGCGCACCCACAAACGGCAGAGATCCTTGACATTGCCCCCCCACCCTCCTACAGGCAGCCTCTGGATGCCCAACTGACCTCTCCTTTGTGGATGGTTGCGATGAAACTCTTGGATCAATCTGGGAGCGTGGATGTTTTGGGCTGGTTCCCATGAATTTTCCTCCGGGCCATAGCCTTTCCATTTAATCAGGTATTGTACCCGACCTCCTCTCCTCCTGCAATCCAAGATTGCCTCCACCTCAAACTCCTCTTCTCCATCAAAGTCCAAGGCTACCGCAGATCTTGATCTGCGATCTGGGAAAGGATCTGGAGTTGCAGGTTTCAACAGGGATATGTGGAACACTGGATGTATCCGGAAAGATTCAGGCAGTGCCAATTCAAAAGTTACTTTGTTGATCTGTCGTTTTTACCGGAAAAGGGCCTATGAACTTGGGTGCCAACTTCTTTGGGCAAGCCATCTTCAGATTGGTTGTTGCCAACCAAACCTGATCTCCTGGGTGTATGACCAATTCCACCTTTTCTCCTTTTATCAAATGCTTTCTTGTTATCCTCCTGGGCCTTTGTTACTGCTTCCTGTAGTAATTTGTTGTTTGGATGTGAAAAAGTTTACGGTATCTTGAGCTGCTGGTACTGAGTTTTCTGGAATCCGATCTGGAAGGAAAGTGGGGTGGAACTCATAGTTGGCGTAGAATGGTGACTGCTTGGTGGCGGAGTGGTTTGCATTATTATAGGTGAATTAAGCTAGAGGCAGGAGTGCCAACCAATCGTCCTGAAGGAAAGAGGTATAGCACCTGAGGTACTGCTCCAACATCTGGTTGGTCCACTCCATCTGCCCATTTGTCTGCGGGTGGTATGCCGAGGAGAATGACAGCTTGATCTCCAGCATTTCACACAGGGCTCTACAGAATTTCTACGTAAATTGAACTCCCCAATCTGATACTATGTTCCTAGGAACTCCATGAAGCCTTACTACTTATTTGATGAAGAGCTGAGCGGTCTCGGGAGCAGAGGGTGTGTTCCTGAGCGGCAGAAAGTGAGCCATCTTGGATAAGCGGTCAACCACCACGAATATTGTGGTGTGGCTTTGAGAAGGTGGCAGTTCCACAATAAAATCTATAGACCCCATACTCCATGGTCTGTTGGGTACCGGTAAGGGTCGTAGTAGCCCCCAGGCTTTACTCCTTGTAGGCTTATTCCTGTTACAGATGGCACAGGTTTTGACTTAAATTTCACAGTCCTTTGGCCATACTTGGCCACCAAAATGTGCGCTGGGTCAGCTCTAACGTTTTGCCTATTCCAAAGTGCCCTGCCAATGGATGGTCGTGAGAGTAGCCCAAGACCAGGGTTCGAGCTTCCTCAGGAACCACAATCTGTTCCCCCTTCCATAACAATCCTCTGTTTTTGCACCGAGACTCCGGATGGATTGGGAGCCCCCATAGATGCAGCTAGTAACTTGGACAGGAGCTCTGACTGTAATAGCAGGAAGTTACCCGCTGGCAAAATGGTATCGGGTTTAGCAATTTCTTTGGGGTCTTCGAACATTCATGACAGGGCGTCGGGTTTTGTGTTCCTGGGGCCAGGCCGGTAGGTTATGTGGAAGAAGAACCTCAAGAAAAACAGTGCCCATCTGGCTTGCCCAATGTCGTAGTTTCTCTCTCCGCCGGAGTGAGCTTCCTGGAGAAGGCTACTGGATGCATGAGTTCTTTTATGCCTCTTTGCGACAGGATAGCTCTCACTGCATTTTTGGATGCGTTTACCTCCAGAATGTATGGCAGGGATGCATCCGGGTGACTTAAGATGGGAGCTGCCATGAATAACTTTTTCAGGGTCTCGAAGGCCACCTGCGCTTCTGGTGTCCAATGAAAGCGTATCCCCGATTTAGTAAGTTGGGTGATAGGAGAGACCAGGCCTGAGAAATTCTTAATGAATTTTCTGTAAAAATTTGCGAAGCCAATAAACCGCTGAACACCTTTTATCTGCGGGAACTGGCCACTCCAGAATTGCGAAGATCTTCTGGGGATCCATGGCAATTCCCGAGGTGGAGATGATTAACCCCAGAAACTGGATACTGTCTTGCTCGAAGCTGCATTTCTCCTCCTTGGCATACAGTCCATGCTGGAGGAGGGGGTCTCGAGCAGGCTCTTGACGTGACCTCGATGTGCTTCCAAGGATGGGGAAATAATTAGAATAGCATCAAGATAGACTATCATGAAGATATCCAAATAATCCTTGAAGATGTTGTCATTTACAAAGTGTTGAAAGGTGGCTGGGGCATTGCACAACCTGAATGGCATAACCAGGTACTCAAAGTGCCCAAATCGGGTGCAAAAGGCTGTCTTCCACTCATCCCCTTCACGGATACGGACCAAGTTATAGGCACCCCTGAGATCCAGCTTTGTAAAGATAGAAGCCGCCTTTAGTCTCTGGAATAATTCGGGGACTAAGGGGAGAGGGTAGCGATTCTTCACTGTAATTTTATCCAATTCCCGGTAGTCCACACAGGGTCTCAGCGACTGATCTTTCTTTTCTACAAAAAAGATTCCGGCACCTGCTGGTGATGTGGACGGGTGGATAAATCCTTTCTTGAGGCTCTCCTTGATGTACTCTTTCAATGCCCCCAACTCCCGCTCTGATAGGGGGAAAATTCAGCCAAAAGGAATCTCCGACCCTGGAAGAAGATCTATTGGGCAATCATATGCCCGATACGGGGGAAGGATGTCCACTCCCCGTGGGCTAAAATCGTCAAGATAGGAGTGGTAGGCCGAAGGAATAGCTTGGACTAATTCTTCATCCGTGGTCACACAGCACAGGGACTGAGTGGCTCCGGGTGTCTTGAGGCAAGTGTTCTTGGCAATAAGGAGACATTAACTGAATTGCGCCTGTTTTCCAGTCAATGTGAGGGTCATGGGCTCGTAGCCAAGGAAGTCCCAGGATCACTGGAAACGGGAGACGCGATGGGGTCCAAGCGGAGGAACTCCTGATGGTGCCCAGCTATCGTAGTGTGGATCAGGGGGGTCTCTTGATCTACCAACCTGGACTTTATCCGAGACCCATCCGCCAAAAATATATTCAGGCCCCGCCCTTTGGTCTGCAACGGAATCTGCTGATGAGCTGCAAAGCCAAGGTCGATAAAGCAGCTACAGGCTCCCAAATCAATAATGGCCGTCACTGGTACGATTCTTCCGGGGAGCTGGAACAAAAAAGGCACAGCTAGGTGAGTTACATTGTTTAGGCAGGTAGGAGATACAGCAGATGCAACATATGCACACTTACTCATCTTCTCAGGACAAGTATGGACTATATGGCCAGCTGCTCCACAATACAGACATAAATTATTCAGCCGGCGCCTCTGGCGTTCTTCAAAAGTCAGAGAGGGCCGCATCAATCCGATCTGCATTGGTTCAGGACCCTCAGCCATTTCCTGACCTCGATTCCCAATTGGGGGAGTAGATTGGAGTGGCACCCGGGGCAACACCCATGTTGGCCTGGAACTCGGATTGGCCCTTTCTTGCCGGCGTTCCCGCAGCCTGCGGTCGATTTGAATGGCCATGCGAATCAAATCCGCCAGTGTGTCGGGGATGCCTACTCTGGCCAGCTCATCCTTAAGTGGGTCAGACAGGCCCAAACGAAATTGGTGACGCAGAGCTGTGTCGTTCCACTGTGTGTCCCCACTCCAGCACCTGAATTCGGCCGGTGGCCTTGTTGCAGGGTATGCAGAGTCGCCTCGGCCGAAGCGGCTCACTGGGGGTCGTCATAAAGTTGTGCCATCGCTTTGAAGAAAGACGACACAGAGTCTAAATTTGAATGATGATCCTCCATCAAACGATGAGCCCAGCCTTGAGGTTCCCCCTGCAATAAAGATATAATGAACCCCACTCTTACAGATTCCGAAGAAAAGGTTCGGGGGTTGGAAGCCAAAATATAGCAGGAGTTCTGGAAGGCCCTGAACTTCTTCCGATCCTCATTAAAACGCTTGGGCATTGGTACCCGAGGTTCCGGTGGAGGAATGGTGAGCACCGCTCCGGCGGAGGGTTCTGCGGAGTCCCGGGCCGGGGGTGGACCAGCCGTGGCTGCTGGCGTGGCTGTTGGTGCGGTTAGGGTCTAAATACGCCCCTTCAGATGCGTGTACCCCTCTTGAAGTGTTTTCACCGCCTGGGTAAGTGCCGCCAGGTGTTGGCATATCTCGTCCAGCAGTGAGGGGCCTCTTCCTGGCTCAGTCATAGCCTTATGGTTCTGTCACGAGCTGCCTGACGGTAGCCACAGGCCGGAGTCCCTCGGGGCACAGAGTCTAAGCCTCAGTCTGCTGGTTCGCCAGAGCCCCTGATGGTGGGGATGGACTTGAAGCAGCCTGAGACCAGGTCGCGACCCCTGAGTAACACCAGCTGTGGTAAAGGCAGCCGCCAATGGCGTAAAGCAGGTAAGAGCCAGATGTGAAGAGGTATAACGTGGTCAGACAGGCCGGGTTGGTAACAGCGGAGTAGACAGTACAGAGTGGCAGGCAAAGAATAATCAGGTCACAGGCTGGGTTCAGCAACAGGAGGTCAGGCAATAGGATCAGGCAGAGAATGGTCAGGACGAGCCAAGGGTCAGAGCAGGAGAGGACAACAGTATCAGGATCAGGCTGGGTTGGCAACAAGGCAGTCAGAAGTACAGGAACAAGACCATAAGGCGATTTGGAGATGCACAGGGCTGGTTTAAATAGGGCACCCTGTGCTCACATTGGTGATAGGCGCGCGATTGCGAGTGCGCATGTGTGGTCGCTGTGATCGCCTAAGTCCCAGTGCTCGCCGGCTAGTACGCGTCGGCGATCTGCGTATGTGCGCACCCACAAGCAGCCGAGATCACTGACAGTAGGTCACTCGCATTGTCTCGAATACATAGGAAAGCCGAAAAATAGATCTCGTGAACCGTTAAGTGTATAATTTCATAATTCATATCTAATCAATCCTCAGACGTGTCTGCATACTAATCTACCTGCGGGTGGAATGTCACTTTTACAGATAGAAAGTTATGGGCCAAAATATGAGTTCCGGGAGATTTTGGCTCTAGTTGAGGAATCCGCCCATACCTACACGCCTAAACGGGGTATTGGTCCTTGACTTCAGAGACCCCCCCCCTCTGGGGAACTACAAATTAGGCTGTCAGGCCTAAAAAGTTGAGTTGAAGACGTCTCCCATGTTAACATCAATACCACCTGGGGAGACCCGTGCCCTTTTGCTCTGAAACTTGGATCTGCTAACCCAGGACTTTGGCAAGTACCTTAACCCTTTCACCTTTCTCTGATATCTCTTTGCTGTGCTGTTGGTCTCTGTATGTTTATATATATATATATATATATATATCTCTATCTTTAGTCACATCTTTTCTGTAAATATTTTTATTGCACCCGTTTGACCTTTTTTAGTAATAAATCTTTCCTTCTAAAAGTGTTGAACTGTTTCTATAGTGCTTTATAGCAATTTACGAATTCCTGCCTCTAAAGAGAACGCTACTGTTTGTTTAACCCTCTGTGTATAACCGTGTTATACAGATGATTACCTCAACCATTATGGTGTTCTGATATCGCCGAGTTTCCTCTTTCTCTGTACAAAAAGGAAGTGGTGGTAGTGTGAAGGGTTAATTAACCTGACCCAGTAACAATCGCTCAGGCTGCCGGTACATCGATTGTGGTCCAATTAGCTGTAAAATCGTTGTGCAGGGTGCAGCTGGGTGTGGCATTGTTACGCACATGACATCGTGGTTTTAGATCGGCTAGTCCTTCGGTCACGAGTTTGGTGAGAAGGGCTGGGGTCTGACGCCACGATCGTGACAGTAGTCATTGCAAAACCCATCTGGCCTTGGGCTTTTGTGAAGAGGTAGGAATTTAATAGCCGCTAAGAGTTCGTGTTCTGTAAAAGGCCTGGCTAATTGGGCGCATTGGGCAGGGATCAATGAGGGTAGCTGAATTTCAGATAAGGGCTGAATGATTGAGTCTGGGGGTGTCGCAGTTAGGGTGGTAATGTTGTAGAGTTTGTTGTAGAAGTCCCTGAAGCAGTGGCTATATCAATAGGATTAATACATCGTTTGCCTTGCGGGTTTGTCATATATGGGATTTTAGATTGAGCTATTCTGCATTTATATTGGTTAGCTAGGACCTTACCAGGTCTGTTGCCCTGAGAGTACCAGGAGAGATGAAGTCATTTAATATAGAAGTCACAATTTTTATAGAGGTGAGCACTAAGTTCAAGGTGGAGTTGGCGTAGTTCTTCGGAAGTGCGTGGGGTTGGGGAGAGTTTATTTTGGTCTTCGAGTTTCTTAATACGTTCAAGATATTGGGAGGTAGTCTTGACGTGGCTTTTTTTTGCATGGGCTCCAATTTTGTGGAATACTCCTCTGAGCACAAGTTTATGAGCATTCCACACGACAGTAGGATTGTTACAGATTCAACATTAATAGAAAAATAATATTCTATTTCAGTCTTCATCTGTGGCTTGTACAGTTTGTGGGTCAAGATAGAGGGGTTGAGTCTCCATACGGAATGAGGTTTGGTCATAGGGCCCGTAGTCAGTGTCATAGTCACCGGCTGTCACGTACTTGATGGGAGACTGAAATGACGAGGTCGGCCTCACTTGAGTCACTAGTCCTGACCCCGCTGGAGTTGGAACAGAGGGAGTCTAGGATCCAGGGGAACAAGAGTGCCAGTAGTTGTTGTTTGCAGCTCTTGCAGATGATGATCCTCTGATTTTGGCACAATAGTAGTAGGCAGAGCAGGTTTTGTAGATTGCCAGGTGTGCACCAGAGCAAGGCAGGTAGTGAGGACAAGAGACAGGAGCAGTGTCATGGAATAGCCAGGGTCATCAACAGTCAGGCAGCACGGTACAGAATCAGAAGGAAAGCCAAGGTCAGCAGCAGAGCCGAAGTCAGAAACCAGTATCAATCAGGAGAGCAATCAGTCAGGTGAGGAACAAGCCGGGTCAGTAAGAAAGGAATCGCACAGGAACAAGCAGGATACGGGGGAGCTGAAGACCAGTCAGCACTAAACATGAGCAGAGACACTCCTTAAATAGGCCGTCTGGCGCCAATCTTCGCCGTGCATGTGCGCGATTTTGCATTTCTGCGCGCATGCGCACAACTGGCAATTCTCCTGTGGGAATTCCTATGCGCATTTCCGATCGCAATTCGTCTTGCCGGAAATCCCTTACACCGGCGCATGATCTGACCAAGTGATGAGCCCAATAGAGACAGATGACACCTGTTGCAAGAGAGATTTAGAGGTAAGGAACAGATCAAGTCTGGTTTAGGATCCTTGAGTAGAGGGAAAAAAAAGTGTAATCCATGCATACAACGCCAGGTGTCATACAAATCTTCTGAAGTCATAATTGTGGATAGAGTGGAGAAGTCCAATGAGTGATCTGATATCTCATTGAAATCCCCACAGAGGATGATACAATCTTTGGGGTAGATGGTTAATTTGCTTAGCAAGTCATTAAGAAAGAATTTCTGTCCTGTGTTTGGGGAATAGATATTTACTAACACCAATAGTGAGTTGTAAAATTTGGCTACGAGTAAAATGAATCTGCCTGAGGGGTCCTTCTCAATGTGTACTAGTTTAAACCTCACAGGTGTGAATGGTTATCATGACTCCTCTAGCTTTCTTATCTGTGCAAAAAAACAATGGGGGTATTGTCTGTGGGAGCAAGTTGGCGCTTTCTGCTTGGCAAAGTGGGTTTCCTGGACACAAAGAAAGTCTGCGTGTTGAGATATAGCTTCATTTCATAGAAAGGAGCGTTTATATGGGTGATTAAGGCCTTTGATAGTTAGACATGTTGGTGTGCGAGGGTAAGCGTTTACTCTAGTACAGAGCAGGGATTAGACAGTCCACCTTTTGAGCAGTCAGAGTTAGGTTGTTGATAAATCACAAAGGAGATATGGCTATGAACAACTTCTGAGTGTAATTAGATCAGTAGTAGGTACAATAATATTGCTAAAATACTTCAGTATTGGAATACAGGTAACAACTGAATATACAGTTGCAAGAAAAAGTATGTGAACCCCTTGGGATTACGTGGAGATTTGCATGAATTGGGCATAAAATGTGCTCTGAACGTCATCTAAGTCACAACAATAGAAGAACACAGTCTGCTGAACATAATACTACACAAACATTAGATGTTGCCATGGTTTAATTGCACATAACATGTAAACATTCACAGTGCAGGGAGGAAAAAGTATGTGAACCTTTGTACTTAATACCTGGTTGACCCTCCTTTGGCAGCAATAACCTCAACCAAACGTTTCCTGTAGTTGCAGATCAGACCTGCACAACGATCTGGAGTCATTTTGGACCACTCCTCTTCACAAAACTGTTTCAGTGTAGCAATATTCTTGGGATGTCTGGTGTGAATCGCTCTCTTAAGGTCATTCCACAGCATTTCAATCTGGTTGAGGTCAGGACTCTGACTGGGCCACTCCAGAAGGCGTATTCTGTGCTGATGCAGCCATTGTTTTGTTGAATTACGTGTATGCTTTGGGTCATTGTCCTGTTGCATCACCCATCCTCTGCGGAGCTTCACTTGGCGTACAGACAGTCGTACGTTTTCCTGCAAAATGTCTTGATAAACTCTGGAATTCATTTTCCCATCAATGACAACAATCCGTCCAGGCCCTGAGGCAGCAAAGCAGCCCCAAACCATGATGCTCCCTCCGCCATGTTTCACAGTGGAGATGAGGTTTTGATGTTGGTGTGCTGTGCCTTTTTTTCTCCACACATAGTGTTGTGTGTTCTTCCCAAACAACTCAATCTTGGTTTCATCTGTCCACAGTATATTTTGCCAGTAGTGCTGTGGAACATCCAGGTGCTCTTTTGCAAACTTCAAACGTGCTGCAATCTTCTTTTTGGACAGCAATGGCTTCCTCCGTGGTGTCCTCCCATGTACTCCATTCTTGTTTAATGTTTTCCTTATTGTAGATGTGTCAACAAAAATGTTAGCATGTGCCAGAGATTTCTGTAGGTGTTTAGCTGACACTCTGGGATTCTTCTTTACCTCATGCAGCATTCTGCGCTGTGCTCTTGCAGTCATTTTTACAGGATGACCGCGCCTAGGGACAGTAGCAACAGTGATAAACTTTCTCCATTTGTACACAGTCTGTCTTACCGTGGACACATGAACATCAAGGCTTTTGGAGATACTTTTGTAACCCTTTCCAGCTTCATGCAAGTCAACAATTCTTGATGGTAGGTCTTCTGAGAGCTCTTTTCTGCGAGGCATGGTTCACATCAGACAGTGCTTCTTGAAACCAGTAAACCCAAAACAGGTGTGTGTTTTTTAAGGGCAGGACAGCTGTCAGCAACACATCCAATATCATCACGCTGAATGGAGTCAAGGTTGGCTCACTCCTGGCTCCAATTAGCTCTGGGAGAAGTCATTAAGCTAGGGCCTCACATACTTTTTCCTCCCTGCACTGTGAATGTTTATATGTTATGTGCAATTAAACCATGGCAACATCTAATGTTTGTGTAGTATTATGTTCAGCAGACTGTGTTCTTCTATTGTTGTGACTTAGATGACGTTCAGAGCACCTTTTTTGCCCAATTCATGCAAAACTCCACGTAATCCCAAGGGGTTCACATACTTTTTCTTGCAACTGTACATCAACTTACAATAAACCAAGAACTGTTTAAGTAATCTTGCGTAGCACGGCAAAATTAGCAGAGGGTGGTTATACCAACACAAAGACATTTTGCCCGTCCCAGGGGGGCACTTGGAGTAGTTGAGCATGGGTGCCACTGTGAACACTAGGATCCCTAAATTTAATTTGTGACCACATCTTGGTGTGGGTTTGCGCATATTAGATTTAGAATCAGGGAGTTTAGGAGACCACTTAAGTAGGGGGGGTTCTCGGTGGAACTTGAGAGGTAAGACCCCAGTTGTGTAGCTGTTTCAGACCATCCTTTGGCGTTAGGATGGGAGTCAGCTGATTTTGATACGTGACTAGATATTTTGGCGGGAAGCTCGAATGGTATGGAATGAGCTTTTCTTGCACGATAGAGGTAACTTGAGTGAATGATCTTCTGGAGAGGGCTGTAGCAGCCGAGATATCAGAGAAGATAGAAATTGATGTGTAGGGTGCCGGCAGTGCATTAGTGGCCCTAGTTGCTTTGAGAAGTCTTTCCTTTATGTGGAAAAAATGTATCCTAGCCAGGACATCTCTCGGAGTGCCATCTGGGAGGTGTGGGGGCTTTTGGATTCTGTGGGCACAGTCAGTTGTGAGCTACTGAATAGAGAGGTTGGGGATAATTGTGCGAAAAAGCTTTTGTAAGTGTGGAATAAGATCAGCTGGTTTAATGGATTCAGGAATACCTCTGAATTTTAGATTATTTCGCCTAGAGCGATCCTCAAGATCTGCTAGTTTGAGTTGCATTTGTTGGGTTATGGCAGCTTGATCATCTTGAGTATCAACAGCATTATGAGCATGGGCTATTTTGGACATCTGTTGTTCAATCGTATCTGTGAGTTCTTCTATGTATTGCATTCTGTGGTGTATTTGTTGGAGAGATTCTTAAATCTTTCTGTATGTCCGCTTGAAGCGTGAAGAGCATAGATTTTAGGGTGTTTTCAGATGCTGTGTTGTTGGATGTAGGAAAGGCCTCCTGCCGGTACCATCTTGGATGCATCTTTGTAGGCGGCTTCATAAAGAAATCCTGCAGTCTCCTGGGTCTGTGTGGTGGTGTTTTTTCCTAGTACGTCCGTTTTGGAGGTGATCGTTGCGGGTACTGATGCTCTGTAGTTGCCATTGTGCCCCAGCTGGTTCAGAGCAAGAAAGCTAGGTGGTCATCTTGGGCTGCAGTCAGACCACGCCCCTTGCATGCTCTTTTTTTGATGCATGTTTAGCGTGTTCCAGTGCATTTTTTTTACGTATTTCAGTTAATTTTTTTCCCCCTTTTTTCTTCAATTTAATTAGGGACGTGCATTTTAGTGTGTTCCAGTGTGTTTTACTGTGTTCCAGTACAGTTCTGTGCATAAACAATGCAGCCTGTTCGACTTTTTTTGCAACACCTGCAACACACTGGAAATGCAAGCACTGATGTGAACTATGACATTGACAACCATATAACTAGAGATGAGCGAATCGAACTTGGCGAAGTGGAATTCGTTTCGAAGATGGCGGCGACATGGGTGGCGACGGAGCGGGGATCTCTGGGAAAGCGCGCAGACAAGGCGCGCTGACCCATAATGCATTCATTCATGACATGTGATCGCATTAGCCAATCAGCAGCCAGCCAGCCAGCACTGTGTAATGGTCGAGCTATAAATTGCGGCCATCTTAGAATTCTCCATTAGCCTCCGGTCATTCAAGAGAGACAGACCTCTCTGTATTAGGGACAGAGTTAGGGCCAAAGAGACTTTAGGGCCACAGAATCGTTACTCAGGGACAGACACAGAATTGTTACTGAGGGACACAGAATTGTTACTGAGGGACACAGAATTGTTACTGAGGGACACAGAATTGTTACTCAGGGACACAGAATTGTTACTCAGGGACACAGAATTGTTACTCAGGGACAGACACAGAATTGTTACTCAGGGACAGACACAGAATTGTTACTGAGGGACACAGAATTGTTACTGAGGGACACAGAATTGTTACTCAGGGACAGACACAGAATTGTTACTCAGGGACACAGAATTGTTACTCAGGGAAACAGAATTGTTACTCAGGGACACAGAATTGTTACTGAGGGACACAGAATTGTTACTGAGGGACACAGAATTGTTACTGGGGGACAGACACAGAATTGTTACTGAGGGACACAGAATTGTTACTCAGGGACAGACACAGAATTGTTACTGAGGGACACAGAATTGTTACTGAGGGACACAGAATTGTTACTCTGGGACACAGAATTATTACTCTGGGACACAGAATTGTTACTGAGGGACACAGAATTGTTACTGAGGGACACAGAATTGTTACTCAGGGACAGACACAGAATTGTTACTGAGGGACACAGAATTGTTACTGAGGGACACAGAATTGTTACTGAGGGACACAGAATTGTTACTCAGGGACACAGAATTGTTACTGAGGGACACAGAATTGTTACTGAGGGACACAGAATTGTTACTCAGGGACAGACACAGAATTGCTACTGAGGGACACAGAATTGCTACTGAGGGACACAGAATTGTTACTCAGGGACACAGAATTGTTACTCAGGGACAGACACAGAATTGTTACTCAGGGACAGACACAGAATTGTTACTCAGGGACACAGAATTGTTACTCAGGGACAGACACAGAACTGTTACTCAGGGAAACAGAATTGTTACTCAGGAACACAAACAGAATTGTTACTCAGGGACACAGAATTGTTACTCAGGGACACAGAATTGTTACTCAGGGACACAGAATTGTTACTCAGGGACAGACACAGAATTGTTACTCAGGGACATAGAATTGTTACTCAGGGACAGACACAGAATTGTTACTCAGGGACATAGAATTGTTACTCAGGGACACAGAATTGTTACTCAGGGACAGACACAGAATTGTTACTCAGGGACACAGAATTGTTACTCAGGAACACAAACAGAATTGTTACTCAGGGACACAGAATTGTTACTCAGGGACACAGAATTGTTACTCAGGGACAGACACAGAATTGTTACTCAGGGACAGACACAGAATTGTTACTCAGGGACACAGAATTGTTACTCAGGGACAGACAGAATCGTTACTCAGGGACAGACAGAATCGTTACTCAGGGACACAGAATCGTTACTCAGGGACACAGAATCGTTACTCAGGGACAGACACAGAATTGTTACTCAGGGACACAGAATTGTTACTCAGGGACACAGAATTGTTACTCACGAACACAGAATTGTTACTCAGGAACACAAACAGAATTGTTACTCAGGGACACAGAATTGTTATTCAGGGACACAGAATTGTTACTCAGGGACAGACACAGAATTGTTACTCAGGGACAGACACAGAATTGTTACTCAGGGACAGACACAGAATTGTTACTCAGGGACACAGAATTGTTACTCAGGGACACAGAATTGTTAGTCAGGGACACAGAATTGTTCCTGAGGGACACAGAATCGTTCCTGAGGGACACAGAATCGTTCCTGAGGGACACAGAATCGTTACTCAGGGACTCAGAACTGTTACTCAGGGACAGACACAGAATTGTTACTGAGGGACACAGAATTGTTACTGAGGGACACAGAATTGTTACTGAGGGACACAGAATTGTTACTCAGGGACAGACACAGAATTGTTACTGAGGGACACAGAATTGTTACTCAGGGACAGACACAGAATTGTTACTGAGGGACACAGAATTGTTACTGAGGGACACAGAATTGTTACTGAGGGACACAGAATTGTTACTGAGGGACACAGAATTGTTACTGAGGGACACAGAATTGTTACTCAGGGACAGACACAGAATTGTTACTCAGGGCCACAGAATTGTTACTCAGGGACAGACACAGAATTGTTACTCAGGGACAGACACAGAATTGTTACTCAGGGACACAGAATTGTTACTCAGGGACACAGAATTGTTACTCAGGGACACAGAATCGTTACTCAGGGACACAGAATCGTTACTCAGGGACACAGAACCGTTACTGAGGGACACAGAATCGTTCCTGAGGGACACAGAATCGTTCCTGAGGGACACAGAATCGTTCCTGAGGGACACAGAATCGTTCCTGAGGGACACAGAATCGTTCCTGAGGGACACAGAATCGTTCCTCAGGGACACAGAATCGTTACTCAGGGACACAGAATCGTTACTCAGGGACACAGAACTGTTACTCAGGGACAGACACAGAATTGTTAATGAGGGACACAGAATTGTTACTGAGGGACACAGAATTGTTACTGAGGGACACAGAATTGTTACTGAGGGACAGACACAGAATTGTTACTCAGGGACACAGAATTGTTACTCAGGGACAGACACAGAATTGTTACTCAGGGACAGACACAGAATTGTTACTCAGGGACACAGAATCGTTACTCAGGGACACAGAATCGTTGAATTAAAGAGTATGTCAGACAACACGCAGAGGAGTGGCAGAGGAGGCAATTTTTCAGGAGCGAGCAGACGTGGCAGCAGAGGAAGGGGTCGAGGCAGCACTAGTCTCAGCCAGAGGCCAGTGCTCCCGGTATCATCCAGCGGTCGTGTCTCCACCGACAACCCTGCCGTCATCGATTGGTTGGCTTGGTCGTCTTCGTCTTCCCAGGTCACCTCTGACACCTACAGCCAACGGTCGGTGGGTACGTCAGACACAACCGTTAGTTGGCATGGCCCGGGTGCAAGCCCACTGAAATCACGTGTCCTCTACCTGCCCCTGTCCTTTGGTGTTCCCTCACCAAGCGAAGTATCGCATGCTGTGGGCTCAGCCCCACTGTACAGTGAGGAAGAGCTAACAGAGGGCGGTCAGGAACGGGGGGAGACATCCGCCTCTTCAGCAGCCAGGCGAAGAAGTACTGGCGAGGAGAGTGGCTCGGTAGCCGGTCTAGAGACAGGTCTGTCTCCTGACCCACACGCAGCCGAGGGGGCTAGTAGTGAGGCGGAGACCCTAATTGATGATGATGAGGCTGATCGCACTTGGCAGCCTCGTCGTCATCAGGCTATTGCTTCCGCATCATCAGGAGAAGAGGGTGCCAGCTTGCCAGCGAGCAAAACAGTCGGTGGGTTGCCCAGGAGGCAGCAGGGTCGCAGCAGTGTCAGTGGAGGCAAACGGGCACGGAGTAGAGCACCAGCTCCACTGCAGCCTACCACCACGGCCAGTAGTGGTGCCGGTGTGCACGGAGGAAGTAGCAGTCAGCCAGTGAGGAGTAGCGGGGGCAAAGTTTCCTACTCGGCGGTGTAGCAATTTTTCGTCAAGCCGCCCGAGGAAGTAAACGTAGCCGTATGTCGACTATGTGGCCAGAAAGTCAAGCGTGGCCAGGGGGCCCATGTTGGGACTACAGCGTTGCGTCAGCATATGCAGCGTCGCCATTCGGTGGCCTGGGAAAACCGTGATAAAGATACGGCGGTTCTGCCTGCCCCAGCCCCCGCTCCATCACCCGCTCCGTTACTTGCTCCGTCACCCGACGTCAATCGCCCTCTTTAAGCTGCTTACGCTTCGCCACTCTGCCATGGGCCCCTGTACCGCCTCCTCTTGCTGCTGCCAGGTCCAGAGTGTGTCATGGGTCCCTGTACGGCCTCCCATTGCTGCTGTCTCCATCGCCACACTCTGCCATGTGCCACTTTCAGGTCTCCTCACACTGCTGGTGGGTTCCATTTTGTCATAGGGTGCTGGCAGATTACGGGCCTCCCATTGCTGCTGCCAGGCCCGTAATCTGTCATGGGCCCCTGTACCGCCTCCTCATGCTGCTGCCAGGTCCAGAGTGTGTCATGGGTCCCTGTACGGCCTCCCATTGCTGCTGCCAGGCCCGTAATCTGCCATGGGCCCCCGTACCGACTCCTCATGCTGCTGCCAGGCCCGTAATCTGTCATGGGCCCCTGTACCGCCTCCTCATGCTGCTGCCAGGTCCAGAGTGTGTCATGGGTCCCTGTACGGCCTCCCATTGCTGCTGTCTTCATCGCCACACTCTGCCATGTGCCACTTTCAGGTCTCCTCACACTGCTGGTGGGTTCCATTTTGTCATAGGGTGCTGGCAGATTACGGGCCTCCCATTGCTGCTGCCAGGCCCGTAATCTGCCATGGGCCCCCGTACCGCCTCCTCATGCTGCTGCCAGGTCCAGAGTGTCTCATGGGTCCCTGTACGGCCTCCCATTGCTGCTGTCTCCATCGCCACACTCTGCCATGTGCCACTTTCAGGTCTCCTCACACTGCTGGTGGGTTCCATTTTGTCATAGGGTGCTGGCAGATTACGGGCCTCCCATTGCTGCTGCCAGGCCCGTAATCTGCCATGGGCCCCCGTACCGACTCCTCATGCTGCTGCCAGGCCCGTAATCTGTCATGGGCCCCTGTACCGCCTCCTCATGCTGCTGCCAGGTCCAGAGTCTCTCATGGGTCCCTGTACGGCCTCCCATTGCTGCTGTCTCCATCGCCACACTCTGCCATGTGCCACTTTCAGGTCTCCTCACACTGCTGGTGGGTTCCATTTTGTCATAGGGTGCTGGCAGATTACGGGCCTCCCATTGCTGCTGCCAGGCCCGTAATCTGCCATGGGCCCCCGTACCGACTCCTCATGCTGCTGCCAGGCCCGTAATCTGTCATGGGCCCCTGTACCACCTCCTCATGCTGCTGCCAGGTCCAGAGTGTCTCATGGGTCCCTGTACGGCCTCCCACTGCTGCTGTCTCCATCGCCACACTCTGCCATGTGCCACTTTCAGGTCTCCTCACACTGCTGGTGGGTTCCATTTTGTCATAGGGTGCTGTATGGCCTCCCATTGCTGCTGCCTCTACCGCCACACTGTGGCTCCACACTCTGGTTTTGGCCCCGTGACTGCCCAAATGAGTGAAGTGTGCGGTGATTCTAAGATCGACGGCACTCATCTGCATGTCATACTGACTAACAGTATTATTTCTCTTCCCCAGCAGACTCCAAGGGCATTTAAATTAAAGGTACAGTGTTCTGCACTAATATAAAGGCTCTCTGAAGCCTAGAAACACCCTTTTTATAAGTTAAATTCGCAGCGAATATATTCGCCTCGAATCAAATTTATTCCTCGAATTCGCCGAATCAGCCGAATCGAATTTTTGAATACTTCGCTCATCTCTACATATAACCTTCTTTCTGTGCATTTTGGATGTAGAAAAAAGCAACTGAAACACATGTAGTGTGAACTGGCCCTAAAGGTTCTTATAGGTAAGGGGAACAGGACTGACCAGGAATTGTGAACTCAGTCAGACTAGTGGTAAGATACAATTAGGAATCTTATAATAATGCTAGATCTGAGCTGGAGGTGATAGGAAATGAGACACATTAACTAGATCAGTAAATAGTTAACTAAAAAGAGTTGGGCAGTGATAGATTGGCAGATGGAACAGGTGATGACAGGGGTGGTGGGGGAGGGGGTCAAGTTGTATAAGGAGAGAGGTTTAAGAGGACAGAAACAAAGTTGCAATCAAATATAAACAGAAGGAAAATTGAAAGTTTGAAACTTGTCAGAACAGGACACAGGTAAGATTCACTCCCTCACCACTTTCTATTCAGTAGCCAAAATGTTAATTGATTAATCAATATTACTGGCACTGACAGAACCCTGGAAATTGACCTCCATATTTTGGGCCTTCACAAAAGCCAGTAATGTCAAGGAGCTTGCAATCTAAGGCCAGAAACTCAGACATATACTAGGCCCAATTAACCGAACAGCATGTCTTTGGAGTGTTGGCAGAAACACACCCGTACAGAGAAAGCATGCAAACTGCAGACAAGTGCAGCCATGATTGGGATTAGAACCCATGACCCAAGTGCTGCAAGCCTTGAGTGCTAACCACTAAGCCATTGTAACAGTGCGTACATAAGTGCTGTATAGGAAGAAAACACAATACATTTCAGAAATGATAGACATATAGAGATCAATCACATAATGAACTCTAAGAAAATATTACTAGACAAGAGGAAAGAAAAGAGCATAGAGAAAGAAGACAAACAACAAACCAAAAAAAAAGGGGGGGGGCTCCAGGGGAACCACAGCAGAAAAAAAAGAAATCTGAGAAAAAAAAATAAACTGGTATATATACGGTTTATAAAGACAAGAGGGACTGGTCGAATCTTGACGGTTGAGCTATATCAAGCCAAGGACGCCATGTCTGTAAAAATTTTGTATGGGTGTCTAACAGCATAGCTGTCAACTTTTCATTGACCATTATAAAGTTCATCTGGTTTTTGACAGCCTCGAAGCTGAGGAGGGGAGTCTTCCAAGCCCTCGCAATCGTCAGCTTGGTGGCCATGAATAAGTGCGATGCCAGCTGCCGTTCGGGATGAAGTAGGCCCACTAATGGTTTAAATAACAGTGCTTCGTACAGGTTGCGCTTAATGTCTGTGTGAAACCTAGTGCGGAGAAGGGGGTAAACTCTGATCCACAATCTGCACACCTTGGGGCAAGTCCACCAAATATGGACCATGGTACCCGTTTGTTGACAACCCCGAAAGCAAGTCGGGGAATATGTGGGAATAAAACGAGCCAGACGAGCAGGCGTGTAATACCATCTATAAAGAACCTTATAGGCATTTTCTAGAATAACATTCCTAGAACATTTGGATAATTGTTGGGTCATGATCCGCCAATCCTGCATGGGGTCTATGTCTACATTGACTTTCAAAGGGGGTTAACCTGTAGGGTCCCGAATGTGTCTGTATTAATGTACTAATAAAGTGGCAGAATTGAAGGTATCCAAAATGTTCCCGCAATGGGATATTGTAAGAAGAGTGCAGAGTCTCAAAGGTGAGTATCCGAATGGGAGAGAGCATGGAATGTATATCATGGAAGCCATTTGCTTGCCACCAAGCAAACCGCCCAGGATTGTCACGACCTGGGGGAAATAATGGGTTGTATAGCAACCGTAATAACAGTAAATGGGCAGAAATGAGGCCAGCTAAATATTTAATAGAGTCCCAAAGACGGAGCGTTAGCATCGGACTAAGGGATGAGGGTCGATGAGTAGAAGGAAGCCATCGTAGAGAAGAAAGTGGAATCGGGTGGGAGTCCATCAAGTCTACAGTAGCCCACAAGGGAAAATGGTGAGATGCATGGAGATGGGCTAGGGGGGCAATATTGGCCACCAGATAGTAAGACTGAAGGTTTGGGACAGATAACCCACCCTCGGTCCTACGAGCAAATAATATTTGTTTGATTCTGGGTCGAGAAGAACTCCAAATGAAAGACAGGAGTTTTCACTGATGAATACGCAATATATGTGAGGGAACCGGAAATGGTAAAACTCGAAACACGTACAATAATTTGGGAAGATAAGTCATGCTGACCGCATTGATTCTACCAAACCACGAAAGCGGATAGTGAGACCAGGAGGACAACAACTCCATCAAGTCATTAAAAACAGTGGGGAAATTAGCCCGGTAAAGTCCTTTTGTAAGTCGGAGTAAGCTTGATTCCTAAATACGGCAAGGCAGAAAGCCATTGAAAAGGGAACAAATGTTTCAGAGTCTCCAAAAGTGATGGTGAGAGGTTAATTGACATAGCTTTGGACTTGGCAGGGTTAACATGGAGGCATGAGAGAACTGCAAAGGAATCCAAAACCGCAAGTAAGTTTGGCAAAGTAACCCCGGGGTCGTAACTGACAACAATATCGTCAGCGAACATAGGTAACTTGTGATAGGAACCAGCTTCATCTATTCCCTTAATATCAGGATGCATACGAATGGCTTCTGCCAACGGTTCCAAAGCCAAGATAAATAGTCCCCTGCCAATCGAAAAACATTGAAGACTCAAAACCATAATATTTGAGTTTTGCTTGAGGGGAAGTATATAGCGAGGAAATCCAACGCAAGAACGAGGGACCAAAGCCAAAATGATGAAGGACCGACATAAGATAAAACCAGGGCAAGGTGTCAAAGGCCTTGTTGATATCTAGAGATAGGAGCATCATATCAATTTTGCAAGTATGGTCCAAATGTTGTAACTGTATAATACGTCTGATGGCATCTCCGGCTTGTCTGTGGGGGACGAAACCCACCTGATCCTTCTTAATCAAGCAAGAAAGGAAAGAATTCAAACAAGTGGCTAAGATCTTAGTAAGGATTTTCATGTCAATGTTAATAAGAGAAATTGGTCTGTAATTTGCCCAAGAGTAATGATCCCGATCCGGTTTGGGGATCATAACCACATTAGCAGTCAAAGAGTCAGGGGAAAAGTTTGAACCTCCCTTCACCACATTGAACATAGTGGCAAGGTGAGGGGAAAGCATATCAGCCAATTTTTTGTAATATGAAGCCGTGTATCCATCTGGACCTGGGCGTTTGCCTGTCTAGATCTGCAATGCATTGCAGAACTTCCGATTACTTGAATATCACGGTCCATCAAGTCCTTATGAGCCTGAGTCAAAGTAGGTAAGGACAAGTGAGATAAAAAAATCAGAGATAGATTGGGGATCAGCCCGTGTAGGATCCACATAAAGTCTGGCAAGTCAATGCCGGAACTCATCCAATACCGCTACAGGATTACTGGTGAGAACATTCTGACGAGTGCGTAGAGAAATCGGTTTAGGATGGTGCGTGAAAAAGTGTAATCTATGTGCTAACATGATATCTGGTTTATTTTGCTTTACTATACCACTTCTGACGTGTCCATCGCAAAGAGCACTCAGCCTCATCAGTCAAACAGAGATCTAGTTCCAGGCGAGCCTGATCTAACAACCTACGGTTCGATGGGGTTGGTAACTGCTTGAATTGAGCCGACGCGGAAGCTAGCTTTGATTCCAGCTGACGTTGTTTGTTGTCTATCCCTCTTCCGCCTCAAAGCTATCTGAATAATGTGGCCCCTAAGAACTGCCTTGTAAGCTTCCCACAACGTCACCAAAGAAGAGACAGAACCCAAGTTTAGCTGAAAATATTCTTGGGATTTACGCAATAGCTCCGCTTGAATCTCCTTCAGTGAAAGTAGAGAGTCATTCATAATCCAAGAGGAGTAGGATGGCTTACAGAGATCGACAAACCACCAAAATGGGGTCATGATCGGACCATGGAACCGTGAGGATAAAGACGGAGCGTACCAAAGGAAGATGTTTACGCAATACAAAAGCATGGTAAATTCTAGAATGAGAATGATGAGGGTGAGAGTAGTAAGTATAATCTTTTCCCCGGGGGTGGAATTCATGTCACAGATCTACCAGGTCATGGGTACTTAACGTACAGCTGAAGGATTTGGCCGATGTGGAATAACTAGTTTTCTACAAGGTATTTATCTATGGATGGATTTAATACTAAATTGGAATCTCCTGCCAGCAGAAGAGTACCCCATTGATGGACAGTCAGGAGGGAGCAGATATGTGATAGGGTCCAGGGTTGACATTGGGAGCATAATAGGTCAGTATTGTAACATCGATACCCTGAATCGTGCCCTGTAATAAAAGAAATCTGCCGCTTGGGTCAGCAATACGCTTCACACATACAAATGGGGTTTTGCCATGAAAAGCAACAAGGACTCCCCTTTGTTTAGTAGGGCCAGTAGCCTGAAAAACCTGAGGGTAGCGTGCATTGAAATATTTAGGGGCAGAGGTATTTGAAAAATGAGTTTCCTGCAGACAAGCAATGTCTGCATGGCGAGCCAGGAGAAACTTAAATATCTTTACCCGTTTTTGCGGAGAGTTCATGCCCTGAACAGTTGAGGATAACCAGTTTAGTGACATGGCGATCGGAAGGGGAAAAGATCATCTCCGCCACGATCCCCTTTGCCCTGAAAAGTTTTTCATAAAAACACACATGACAAGAAACAGAGAAAAAAAGACAGAAAAGGAAGAAAACAAGAAACCATCTGGTATATGAGCTATATTCATATGAAACCGTAAGATTAGCACAGACATCTTAATAATCCACTGTGGGTGAAATACCCACAAAAAGGCTGGATAGCGGGCAGGACACCAATCCAGACCACTAACCAGCTCAGAGGGGGATACCATAGTCCACCGGAACTACTCGACTTAGTTAAGGCAAGAAAATACTAAACAAACAACTTAGGCTAATAAACCCAGGAACAATTGACCTATAGATGGCTAGTAAGGCAATAGGAAACTCAGTAGACTAGAACTTCAAAAATGAAGATGCTCCAAAATAGCTGGAGGGGTGAAACCGCCCACGGGACCGCCCTGTGAGCAGAGTCACACCCGTGGTCTGAGGTCCGCCGCCAGTTCCGCCCATTAACTATAACATAAGTAGAAGCATCTATACAGAACTAACATGGTTATCTAGGCACTAGCCCCTGTGGAGAAAGTGCTACAAGGCATAACTGCATAGGAATACCTAAGGGCAATGTCGCCCGCATCTCAAAGAGTAAAAAAACAAATGTGAAAACCCAACCGGACACAGAGGCCCTGATTCACTATTGGGCGTGGGCGCATATTCATGGGCTTAAGCCCAATTTTCATGGGCGTCTGTCTATTTTTTACCCTGCAACCTAATTCACTATCGACCAGCGCCCATAAGCAGATGTCCAACCTAATTCACAAAAAGACACACGCCCGGAATCAGACTCACAAAGCAGACTTGCTAAGAAGCATGTCTAACACCATGAAAAATCACTGCAGAGACATGTTCACTTAGAAATTTGCTTTGCCAAATATCAGGACTTCCCTTTAAACAATATCTGCTATTTCCAAAAAAATTAAGAATGTGTTAAAAATCGTTTTTTTGAAGGAAATCGACACAGTAAAAATCTAGACGCCCGTGCAGTGTCTTTGGCAGATACAACTGAGCATGTGCAGAACACATTTTAGACTTCTGCCATGGGCGTTTGTTTTTTAGCCACTGACTAATAGTGAATCTTACTGTGGATTCCTCTGACAGCCGGCACTCGGTCGTGACTACTGTGTTTAATAAACAGCACTAAGCATATCTTCATGTAATCTAATTAGATTCCTTAGTTCTAGTGATTCTATTTTTGTTTCTTATCCTTTATAATTATTTCTGTAATGATTTTACTTATTTCAAAGGTCTAGATAATATTTATTTTGACAGCTGAATGTAATAATAAAGGTCCGCAATAAAAAAAAAAAAAAAAAAAAAAAAAAACAGCGTGGGTCCAACCTCTCATCCTTACCAAGCCCTTTAGGTCTGGTATGGATATTAAGGGGGAACTCCAAACTGAAATTAAAAAAAAAAACAGCGTGGGTCCCCCTCAATATCCATACCAGACCCTTATCCGAGCATGCAGCCTGGCAGGTCAGGAAAGGGGGGGGGGGGGACGAGCGAGCGCCCCCCCCTCCTGAACCATACCAGGCCACATGCCCTCAACATGGGGGGGTGCTTTGGGGCAGGGGGGCTCCCCCCCCAAAGCACCTTGTCCCCATGTTGATGAGGACAAGGGCCTCTTGCCCACAACCCTGGCCGGTGGTTGTGGGGGTCTGCGGGTGGGGGGCTTATCAGAATCTGGAAGCCCCCTTTAACAAGGGGGCCCCCATATCCCGGCCCCCCCCCCTACGTAAACGAGTCTGCGGTACATGGTCCAGCAGACTTATTCACAAAAAAACTAAGTGTGGTGTAAAAAAAACACAGTACAGGGTCTTTGACAAGTCCTTTATTAAAACAATGTCCCCCGAAGTAGATCCAACGTCAATCGCGGCGGCAGGGACCCAAAAAAGAAGAAAAAAAAAAAAAAAAAGGTTCCGCTCCCGTCCGAGGCTTCCAGCCTTGTGAAGAAGAGGCTAGCTGACATTTCTTATATAGGTATGGGGCGGGGCCAGCCGGGCACATCATCCAAGTGACCCGCCCCATGTCACAAGCTTGCTGTTCCCGGCTGGCCCCGCCCCATAGCTATATAAGAAATGTCAGACTGTCTCCTGCATTCAGCTAGTTAGCCTCAGTGGAGAGACAGGGTGACATTTCTCAAATAGGTAAGGGGCGGGGATGATGTGCCCGGCTGGCCCCGCCCCATACCTATATAAGAAATGTCAGCTAGCCTCTTCTTCACAAGGCTGGAAGCCTCCGACGGGAGCGGAACCTTTTTTTTTTTTTTTCGGGTCCCTGCCGCCGCCGCGATTGACGTTGGATCTACTTCAGGGGACATTGTTTTATTAAAGGACTTGTCAAAGACCCTGTACTGTGTTTTTTTTACACCACACTTAGTTTTTTTGTGAATGAGTCTGCTGGACAATGTACCGCAGACTCGTTCACGTGGGGGGGGGCCGGGATCTGGGGGCCCCCTTGTTAAAGGGGGCTTCCAGATTCTGATAAGCCCCCCGCCCGCAGACCCCCACAACCACCGGCCAGGGTTGTGGGGAAGAGGCCCTTGTCCTCATCAACATGGGGACAAGGTGCTCTGGGGGGGAGCCCCCCCTGCCCCAAAGCACCCCCCCATGTTGAGGGCATGTGGCCTGGTATGGTTCAGGAGGGGGGGGGCGCTCGCTAGTCCCCCCCCCTTTCCTGACCTGCCGGGCTGCATGCTCGGATAAGGGTCTGGTATGGATATTGAGGGGGACCCACGCTGTTTTTTTTTTTAATTTCAGTGTGGAGTTCCCCCTTAATATCCATACCAGAACTGAAGGGCTTGGTAAGGATGAGAGGGGGGACCCACGCTGTTTTTTTAATTATTTATTTAATTCACGGAAATAATTTGAAATTCAGCTGTCAGTGGGAAACCCCGATGACAGCTGAAACATTCCTTCTGTCCCTGCAGAGAGCTCCGCTATTATATTTGACATTAAAAAGTATAGAGACTGCAACATTGTATCTATTTGTATCCATTCCGGATATAGATGTTTTTATTCGGATACAAATAGATACAATGTTGCAACCTTTATACTTTTTAATGTCAAATATAATAGCGCAGCTCTCTGCAGGGACAGAAGTAATTACTTTGCTATTATATTTGCAGGCCGTAGATGGGGCGAAAATCGAACAATTTTTTTACCATTGGTGGTAACGTCGGCCCATTGAACAACCGATTTTTTTTTTTTTTTTTAAACGGTCAATTTTCGCCCCATCTATGGCCTGCATTTTTCTTTTTCTTATTCTTTTTTTTTATTCTTCTTTTTCTTGCAGGTCATGGCTCATGTGCAGATTTTTTATCTGTTAAAAGATCAGCCAATTTGCCGATCATTGCAGCTAAAATCGGCCGATCTGCAAAATCGGCCAATTTTTATCCAAATTCACCAATTAAAAAAAGTTGCAAAATCCCCAAAAATGGCTGACCAATTAACCCACTAACGGGCCGAAAATCAGCCAATTTTTTAGGCCTGTAAAGCAGGCCATAGATGGGTCTAAAATCGGCCGATTTTTCTGCCGAAAAAAAATCGAACGATTTTCGGGCCATTAGTGGGTTAATTGGTCAGCTGTTTTTCGGGATTTTGGCACATTTTTTTTATCAGTAAATTTGGAACAAAAAATTTTCAACTTTACAGGTAAACAAAATATGCTAAAATCCCAAAAAATGGCCGACCAATTATCCCAATAACGGAAGAGTCCCTTGTCCCCATTAACATGGGGACAAGGTGCTTTGGGGGGGAGCCCCCCTTCCCCAAAGCACCCCCTCATGTTGAGGGCATGCGGCCTGGTATAGTTCAGGAGGGGGGGCACTCGCTCGTCCCCCCCCCTTTCCTGACCTGCCGGGCTGCATGCTCGGATAAGGGTCTGGTATGGATTTTGGGGGGATCCCCAAGCTGTTTTTTTTTTATTTCAGCATGGAGTTCCCCCTTAATATCCATTCCAGATCCGAAGGGCTTGGTACGGATGGGAGGGGGGACCCCACGCTTATTTTTTTTTTGTACATTCAGCTGTCAGTGGGGAACCCCGCTGACAGTTGAAACATTAACACATGGCTGTCGCTCCTACAATCCCGCATGAGTTATGTTATCAACTCATGCAGCATTTTAGTAGCGAAAACCAATGCAGCGCTCATGTTTCAGCTGTCGGCGGAGTTCCTCACCGACAGTTGATGTAAAAGTATTGCAGGGAATTATAAACAATTTGTAAAAAACCCGGCGTGGGGTCCCCCTTCCCATCCATACTAAGCCCTTCGGGTCTCGTATGGATGTTAAGGGGTAACTCCATGCTGAAATTAAATAAAAAACAGCATGGGGTACCCCCCAAAATCCATAACAGATACTTATCTGAGCATGCAGCCCAGCAGGTCAGGAAAGGGGGGGGGGGGAAAAAGCGAGCGCCTCCCCCCCTCCTGAACCATACCAGGCCACATGCCCATACCAAATTATTCAAACATTTGTAAACAGACCAATTAACTGAAATGGTTTAGCATTTGTACCCCAAATATGACGTTCCCCGAGGCGTTGGTAAACCGAGGTACGCCTGTATTAGTATTGCAATCCTTTGTATTGGGATACATAGAACCAACATACATCTGAATTGGCAACATAGCACAACATTTGTGTCACATTGGAGATATCTGGCTAGTTACACTGACCTTGCCCAGGGACCTAAGATTGATTCACAGCACAGAAATACAGGCTGGCTTAGCAATGTAGCTCCGTGGATTAGTGGTTAGCACTACTGCCTCACAACTCTAGGGTTGTCGGCTTGAATCCCAACTACGGCAAGGAAGTAGCATGATCTCCGTGTGTGGCTGTCTTCAAATAGATGTTCTGGCAACATCTTTGCTTTCTGTCTAAATGATCCCTAAAATGTGAATTAGAATGAGGCCTTGTCTGTTGAAACACCTTCAAAGCTGCACCTTATGTGAATGTCATACAATGGAATAAGATAAGTGCCTGTACCACTAATAGATTTGATAATGATGGTTTACACTCCACCCACTTTTGTGAAGGATTTGGCAAGCAAAGAGCTGACAGAGAGAGAGAAGAGCGAGCCAGTGAGACGAAGAAGAGTGAGCGAGAGATACATACTGAAGAGTGATAAAGAGAAACATTCAGAAGAGTGAGCGAGAGAGAAGAGCGAGCCAGTGAGACAAAGAAGAGTGAGCGAGAGAGAAAAGACTTGGTTGGTGAATCCACACATCAAACTTGTCACAAATACTGGTATGGGTTTTTCCACCAAATACAAAGAAGACCCTTATCCCAGCAGGCAGGTACTGCACGCCTTCAAAGATTTATTTCCTTTGTTGATTTTCCTGCTTCGTTCACACTATATGCAATTGAAAATTACTCTTTAAGTTGCCAATTTTACTGTGTTTTCTAGAGAATTACTAACTAGTTGTGTTTTCAATTGTGTGTAGCATTGCGATTTCTATTTGAGTCTAGATGTTAAATTGCTAATAAATGGCCAAAATCTTCAAATACCTTTGAACTCTCACTGCAACAAATGGCGTACGTTAATACACTCACATTCACATTCATTATATCCAATATCAGGTACGATGTCAATTCACAAATCGCACCTGAAATTGCACACCCTGGATGCGACTTGTCATGCGATTGGCATAGCCAGCAACTTGCCTTTTGCATGGCAAATTGCACCCAATGTTACTGGGGGCTAACACCACTGTCACATCTAATCCGATGCGGCAATTGCCCAACTTACAGTGAAGTTGCACGAGTTCACAATCCAATTGGATGTGAACAGAGCCTACAGTGGCCAATAGGGTGCGACTTGGTCTACGATTTGCAAGTCGCCTGTCATGCCAATTGCATGGCAATCGCAAACAATGTTACTGGGGGCTACCCGGTCACATTAAAGCAGATTTCTAAGTGGTGTTATTGACACCACAGTCACATCATGTGACTTGCATAGAAGTTGCATGATTTCAAAGTTAGGGTACATGGTGATTTCAAGTGCAATTTGCAAGACAATCGACACCGATCTCTCAGCAAATTGCATGAAAAGTAGTGTATTCATTACTCTATTATTACTTGCGGCTCCTACCAAGTTTGAACCACAACAATATGAACGCTCCAATAGCGTGCACATTGAGTGGGACTTGGCATGTGATTTGCACAACATGCAAGTTGTAAATCGTCTGCAAAGTCGCACCCTATTGTCTGCTATTAGAGCGACCACATGGGTGCGTTTCAAACACTGATTTCTTAAGTACATGTACTATTTTAGTGGCAATTTGCATAGAGATCTGTGTCAGATGTCTTGAAAATTGCATTGAAATGGTCAACTTTACTGTAAGTCGCATGATTTGTAAATCAGCTTTGCCCAGAGTGTAATGTTTGGTGATGTTTGATTTCTGGAGTGTTTTGCCAATTGATGGGAAATTCACCATACTAGTCAAATCGATTTGTCATTTTCAGTATTGCATACAAGATGTGGTCATGTGACTGTCTTAACTCATGTGAGAATCTGGAGGGAATTGTGACCATAGTAGCAATAAAGGTTCAAATTGGGGTTCCCTTTCACATCCCTGCTCAATGTTCTGTTGTATGCTGCACACGTACATTTCACTGTATATTTCTTTCTGATTTGTGGGGCCTGTATACCAAGGGTTAATGCAGGTAGGAAGCGGATTCATCAGGTGAAAACACTTTCACTGACCAACTTAAGGTCAGTGGTGGGTGTGGCTTAATTGGGTGTGGGGCCTTGTTTGGCGTGCTCCAAATACAACCTAGCTTATATAAAGATGTGCAGTAGTAAGTGATTTGGCCTGTTACTAGGCCGTGTGGTTTTTGACCAAGTCCTTGCTTGTAGTGGTTTGGGGGGAAGAAGAGATTTTGTGCTGAATTGCCCCAGACACCACTCAGGCTGTGTTTGGAAGTGGGCTGGAAATGTTTGCATATTTTTGGCCTTGTAAAGTGTTTGTGTGTTATTGCACAATGATTGTTTTTTTCTCTTTGCATTGAAAGCCTCACACATGTCAATCGTTTTGTTTAAAATCTGCTCGTTTTAATTTTGCTTGCTTATTTAGACTCCAATGCATTTTTCTGACAAACCTGCTGACAAATGTATGTGTAGGGGATTTGTAGAGGTGGGAGGGGGTTTGTAGAGGTGGGAGGGTTTTTTTTTTCACATGCTTTGTTTTCTTGATATTTTGATCTGTAGACTTTTTTTTGTGAATGGATCTTTATACTAAGTGATTGTGTAAGTAAATCCTATGTGCACGAAAATGTTACTTGATTCATCTTCCCCTTTGTTTCCTGCTATAACCTGAGCACACACAGTTCATTAGAAGTATCTTTAGATTGTAAGCTCTTATGAGCAGGAGTGTTTTATTTTTGCCACATCAATCCTATTTTTGTGACTCACCAAGATATTGACTGTACCTACTTGTTCCTGCTGACCAAATAAATGAAGATATATTTGATCAATAAATGTTTGACTGATGTTTTTGTGTTTATTTTATGTTCAATATATGAACAACCTTAATAGTTACTTTGTATACTTCTATAATCTGCTCAAATGTAGCTTGTAAGAGCGTGAATATGCAAGTGTGTGCAAACTGGCTTTTTCAAAACCAAAAAAAAAAAACCCGCTTGCACCACAATATTGTTATGTACTAATGAATACGTCACATTCACTGTGCAGCCAGCTACAGGTTTTCTACAATTCGATTTACAGTAATAAAATAGTCCACCCTTTGTTGATTTTTGGCCTTTGGCAACAAATATTAGCCAAGGTTAAAAAAAACAAATCCATAAGAAACAGACATTTGCGAAAGCTATCATAGCCGCACATAGAAATGCGCGATCGCAAACAAATAAGCACCAAAGAGGTGTCCGCATGGCGCATGAACGGCTATCCTGGAAGTCCGTCATCACGTGCGCGCGCACCCGGAAGTGGTTGTGGAGAGTGTAAGTGGATGACAAGTGGTTGGAGGTTTTGTGTTGGTTGAAAATTTTGATAACTTTATTGGCATTTGGACATGGCGAGAGCACAGTTCTCAACTGAGGAGATGATCCTTATATGTAAAGTAAGTGTGGCCATTGCAAATATGTTTATAGCATTTGAGGGACAGGTAATTGCAATTTTTTGGGTGGGGCCTAGCAGAATCTCACTTGGTGCACATGCTACTTTTCTGCACATTAGCTCCTGGGTATTGATGGGTCAATGATATTAACCACTTGCCTACTGGGTACTCATACCCCCTTCCTGTCCTGGCCAATTTTCATCTTTCTGCACTGTTACCCTTTGAATGACAATTGTGCGGTCATGCCACATTGTACCCATCTTAAATTTGTATCAGTTTTTTCAGACAAATAGAGCTTTCTTTGGGTGGTATTGACTTGCTGCTGTGAGTTTTACTTTTTGCTCGATAAACCACAAAATAGCTCATAATGAATAAAAGGCTGTTTATATTATAACATTTGGTAAACTGGTAATTTAGCAACACTGATGTGCTTTGATGAGGCAGCATTGGTGGGTGGCACTGCTGGCCACAGGTGGGCGGAACTGTTGGGTGGCACTGGTGGGCACTGATCATCGGGGCCGACCCCTGCTTTGATAACTGCTGGTTCTCGGCAGTACTTTCCACACATTCTGACAGCGTGATGAAAGTGCAGCCAAGACCCGGCAAATGCATTTCCCGGTGATCAGCGTGTCATTGGACATGGCTGATCACATGGTAAAAAGCCGCTGTGATTGGCCTTTACCACATCACGTGATCAGCTGTGTCCTTAGGACACAGCAATCACGGAGAGCGCGTTCTGCCAGGATGTCATATGACGCCCTCCTAGAGCTGCCTGGATGCAGTGTAGCGTTATTCGGCTATCTGCGGTCGCCAAGTAGGTAACCAGCTAGGCCTTCATGGCTAATCTTTGAATATCTGGACATGTATACTGCGTATAATGCATTACATTCTACAATGTGTTGGTGTACATGGTATTACAGTGTGCAATGCGTTGCTGGATTCTGCATGACAGTGGACAGCGTATCACAGTGTGCAATGCGTAGCTCCAGCCTGCATGACAGTGTACAGTGCATTACAGTCTACAATGTGTTGGTGTACATGATATTACATTGTACAGTGTATTACAGTATGCAATGCGTTGTACACTGCAGTGTGCACTAAAGCATTTTAAACTCATGCACTGTACACACTAACGCATTTGACATTTCTAGTGTGCAATGCGTTAGTGTGCAATGCCTTCAACAATACAATGCATTTGCAGTATTGGTGTATGTTTATTAAGCACAGATAATTACTCTGATTTTAGTTATCAAGGAGAAGTCTTCTCTGTCCCCCTGTTTATGAGGTGGAGGACAATTGTTTTCCGAAGAAGAGAGGAGACATTTTTTCAAGGAGATCTGTATAGATTTCCAGAGATATGTGTAGATGGTTGAGGGGCTGCATGTGATCGCCGGAGATAATTGTGATTAACGATCACCTGAGTTAAACCAGTGAATGAAAAGTGTAAAAAAACATGGATTGAAAATAATCTGCACTGACCACTGTGTTTTGTCAAGCCACATATTGGCACATTCTGGTTTCACACAGATGCGATGTGAAATCTGCAGTGTTTTCTGTGCAAGTGCTGCACCGCATCACAACCACAACCCCTTCATGCCACCTGCTGCGGCTTTCTAGGTGAAGTTACCAACACACCAATATTGGTATACAAAGAGTATTGCGATTTGCCAAATTGGATGGCATGCCTATTCACACCCATGTGCATACCCTGAAAAAGGGTCCTGCACATTTTTGGCCCGGATGCGGTGCAATTTGAGGTGTGCAAAATGTTTGTCTCTAATTGCAACGCACACAAATTGCATGTGATTTGCCCAGGAGTGCGGTGTTAGACCACAATGCATGTATGTGAAGCCAGAATAAAAGGATGTGTATTTTGTCTATTTTTACTTGCGCATGTTAACATTATGTAAGTGCATTTTTCTTCTGTTTAACATGCTATAGAAATGCAACATGCATTTGGATGTAGTGTTTTTGTATGTGCATTTTGGAAGTATTCTAAAAACACACATTGACCCTAGGGCCACACCATATCTTATGCAGGCCATAGATGGGTCGAAAATCGGCCGATTTTTCGGCCGAAAATAAAATCGGCCGATTTTCGGATCGTTAGTAGGCTATTTGTTTGGCCGTTTTTCGGTATTTTGGCAGATTTTTTTTTCGGTAAAGTTGGAAAAAAAACGGCCGAATTTGCCGATCGGCCGATTTTCGCGGCAATGATGGGCAAATCGGCCGATTTTTTACTGATAAAAAATCTGCACATGAGAAGTGACCTGCAAGAGGAAGACAAAAAGAAGAAAAAGAAGAAGAGGATGATGATGGTGAAGAAGAGGATGATGGTGAAGAAGAGGATGATGATGATGAAGAAGAAGGAAGAAAAATGAGAGGAATTCCAGTATGGCAAAAAGTGTCCCTGCAGAGAGCTCCGCTATTTCTTTGACAGTTCTTTGACATTTACAGCGGTTGCAACATTGTATCTATTTGTTTCCGAATAAAAACATCTGTATCCTAAATGGGGACAAATACATTGTTGCAACCGCTATAAATGTCAAAGAACTGTCAAAGAAATAGCGGAGCTCTCTGCAGGGACACTTTTTGCCGGCTGTAGACGGGATGAAAATCGGCCGATTTTTTTTTTTTACCATTGCTGGTAACGTCGGCCGCTTGAACAACCGATTTTTCATTTTTTAAAAGAAAAATCGGCCGTTTTTCTCCCCGTCTATGGCCTGCATAAGCATTAGTGTGCCTGGGGGAGGGGGGGACCTTTGGCCTTTCCAAACACAGTAGATGCTCCAAGAATGTTTCCTTGAACTCTTGAAATGGTTAAAAAGGAAAGACACTCTAGATAGCCTGCACTGAGAATTGACTGTCATGATGACGTGTCAATGATTATTTGCTCTCATTTTTCAGGAGTGGTACTGCTTGCGGTTGAAGCTGGTAGAAATCCACCTTCACGTCCTCCACTCACCTTCACTTGTGGCCAGTGGATATTTTGTGGCCGCAGGCAAGAACTGGCATCGAGGACCTGCATAATGACCCCGGCATGCCAGAGGTGGTTTGGAAGCAGCACAGCAATTTGACCATCCCTTTCCTCTGTTGGTTTTAGGGGTGCAGAATTGCTTCTCGTTCGTAAACGGACTGTCGCCGGATATCAGAGTCCCCATATTTTCAAGATATGTTTTAGCCATGTTGGCTTATTTTTATGTTATTTTCCAAGTGTGTCGCACCTAACCGCACAGTAGTGTGGTGCCATGCGTATTTGTGGCTGTGAATGGGGCTGTTTTTAATAGACGTGTGTAGGTGCAACAACGTTTTCATCATGGTACCTGCGCACATCTACATAGGGCATTGCATTTCTTTGCTGTGCTGGAAAATGTGTGTTCTTGCATGCGTTTCTGCACCACCAATGGTGTGAACAAGTCCTAAGGGCCGGTTCATACTATAGAAACAGTCTAGATGTGTTCCTGATGGGTTTTTTTCATGCCCTTTTGGCATGCATGTTTAGTGTGTTCCAGTACATTTTGGATGCGTTTTGGACATGTTTACATTGCATTTTTGTATCCCTTCCACTTATTTTTTTCTATTTTCTTTGTATTCAATGTAGTTAGGGACATGTGCGTTTTAGTACATTCAAGGACGTTTCAATGTGTTCCAGTACAGTTCTGTGCAGAAACAATGCAGCGTGGTCAACTTTGTTTACTGCACCTGCAATGCACTGAAAATGCAAGCACTGATGTGAACTATGACATTGACAACCACATAACCTTCTTTCTGTGCGTTTGTGATGCCGAAAAAGCAACTGAAACACATGTAGTGTGAACTGGCCCTAAAGGTTATTAGAGGTCAGGGGATGGGACTGACCAGGAATTGTGAATTCAATCAGACTAGTGGTGAAATACAATCAGCAATTGTATAATAATGTGAGATCTGAGCTGTAGCTGATAGAAAATGAGACACATTCACTTGATCAGTAAATAGATAGTTAAAGAGTGGGGTGGTGATCCTTAGATTTGCATATGGGACAGGTGATGACGGGGTGGGGGAGGGGGTCAAGTTGTATAAGGAGACAGATTTAAAAGAGAAAAATGTTACAATGAAATATACACGGCATGAAACTTGCACATTTCCTAACTGGCAGAAGAACAGTACATAGGTAACATTCATCCACTTTCTAGTCATTAGGCAAAATCATAATTGATTGATCAATATTCCTGGCACTGACACAACCCAGAAAATTGATCTCCATTTTTTAGGATGTAGCCATGACTGGGATTAGAACCCATGACCCAAGTGCTGTAAGTTTTGAGCTCTAACCACTAAACCACTGTGGGAGACACAGATTGAACTATAATGTAGAATAGTTACATTGTTTAAAAATGATAGAGCAAGCGCTGGTCAAATGATATAGACTAGTAAAATGGTATTACACAAGATAAATATAACCACGAACAGTAGTGCATGAACTCGTGAAAGGTCATCCACCCCTGTGACAGTGTACTGCACTATTGAGCACCTTTCTGGCTCCTGTGGCTGAGCTAATTCCTCCCCAGGACCATTTGGGCACCCACCCTGATGGATGGATTGAGCTGGATGACTAACCCATAGCTGCCAGCATATCTCTGCACCCCCAAATGTGTGATGTGTATAACCCATGCACATTAATAATTTTGTTCTGGTGAGTGTAGACCAGTCCCAAGGGTGGTTTACCTTTCACGAGTTCATGTACTACTGTCCGTCACGGAGAGACCACACGTGCCATTCATAGGCACTCTCTGAGTTGGTACTCTCACACGAAGGACATTCCATTATTCAGGAATGATTCTATGATCTTATTTTAGCACCATTTACAATATTACATTATTGTTGCAATTCTTTGCACTTTTTGGTTTTTACATGCGTTCATTATTGATAACATGCATTTATAGCGCTACACTTGTCTTTAACATAGAATAGTTACGTGATTAAAGAGAATGAAGATATATACAGTTGCAAGAAAAAGTATGTGAACCCCTTGGGATTACGTGGAGTTTTGCATGAATTGGGCATAAAATGTGCTCTGAACGTCATCTAAGTCACAACAATAGAAGAACACAGTCTGCTGAACATAATACTACACAAACATTAGATGTTGCCATGGTTTAATTGCACATAACATGTAAACATTCACAGTGCAGGGAGGAAAAAGTATGTGAGGCCCTAGCTTAATGATTTCTCCCAGAGCTAATTGGAGCCAGGAGTGAGCCAACCTTGACTCCAATCAGTGTGATAATATTGGATGTGTTGCTGACAGCTGTCCTGCCCTTAAAAGACACACACCTGTTTTGGGTTTACTGGTTCCAAGAAGCACTGTCTGATGTGAACCATGCCTCGCAGAAAAGAGCTCTCAGAAGACCTATGATGAAGAATTGTTGACTTGCATGAAGCTGCAAAGGGTTACAAAAGTATCTCCAAAAGCCTTGATGTTCATGTGTCCACGGTAAGACAGACTGTCTACAAATGGAGAAAGTTTAGCACTGTTGCTACTCTCCCTAGGCGTTGTCGTCCTGTAAAAATGACTGCAAGAGCACAGCGCAGAATGCTGCATGAGGTAAAGAAGAACCCCAGAGTGTCAGCTAAAGACCTACAGAAATCTCTGGCACATGCTAACATTTTTGTTGACACATCTACAATAAGGAAAACATTAAACAAGAATGGAGTACATGGGAGGACACCACGGAGGAAGCCATTGCTGTCCAAAAAGAATATTGCAGCACGTTTGAAGTTTGCAAAAGAGCACCTGGATGTTCCACAGCACTACTGGCAAAATATACTGTGGACAGATGAAACCAAGATTGAGTTGTTTGGGAAGAACACACAACATTATGTGTGGAGAAAAAAAGGCACAGCACACCAACATCAAAACCTCATCCCCACTGTAAAACATGGCGGAGGGAGCATCATGGTTTGGGGCTGCTTTGCTGCCTCAGGGCCTGGACGGATTGTTGTCATTGATGGGAAAATGAATTCCAGAGTTTATCAAGACATTTTGCAGGAAAACGTACGACCATCTGTCCGCCAACTGAAGCTCTGCAGAAGATGGGTGATGCAACAGGACAATGACCCGAAGCATACAAGTAATTCAACAAAACAATGGCTGCAACAGCACAGAATACGCCTTCTGGAGTGGCCCAGTCAGAGTCCTGACCTCAACCCGATCGAAATGCTGTGGCATGACCTTAAGAGAGCGATTCACACCAGACATCCCAAGAATATTGCTACACTGAAACAGTTTTGTGAAGAGGAGTGGTCCAAAATTACTCCAGATCGTTGTGCAGGTCTGATATGCAACTACAGGAAATGTTTGGTTGAGGTTATTGCTGCAAAAGGAGGGTCAACCAGTTATTAAGTCCAAAGGTTCACATACTTTTTCCTCCCTGCACTGTGAATGTTTACATGTTATGTGCAATTAAACCATGGCAACATCTAATGTTTGTGTAGTATTATGTTCAGCAGACTGTGTTCTTCTATTGTTGTGACTTAGATGACGTTCAGAGCACATTTTATGCCCAATTCATGCAAAACTCCACGTAATCCCAAGGGGTTCACATACTTTTTCTTGCAACTGTAATTATATTGGGAAATTAGAAGTATATAAATTATTTGAGATATAAGTGTGAAAATGTTTAACATTTGAATACAGAATGTATGACATTCATTAGTAAATGCATTAGTTTCCTGATCATTTTGGAGACACAGCAAAAAAAAGAAATAGAAGAAAATAGAAAATTCTAATACAGGTGTACTATTTATTACATTCTAAGAATTCTCTTTTGCCATCATAAAAACGCCAATATTAATAAAGCCCGCGCTTGTGCGCCATCTAGCGAACATCCGGTATTGCACCTAAACATGTGCCAGACGGGATACCACATTTAGTAATAGCAAAGTAATCAGTAGACGCTCGTTAATGAGCTTGCTAGACGCTGGTCAGACGACTGATTGATTGACCGGAGTCTGCCTGAATGGTCAGACTCTGCTGATAGACTCACATCTTAGTGAATCAGGGCCAGAATGTCAAGTCACAAAAACCTCCTGGAAACGTTAGGCCTGCAGATATCGAAGAGCCTGAGAACTACTCTGACTTGGAGGAGATTTACGCGAAGACTGGGAACTTCGAGGGCGCGTAGAAACTGTAGCCTCCTCGTTCTGGGAGTGTGGTAACTCCAATTTCAGTTCCTGAAAGTGACGGCGAAGATCCGCTGGTGAAGAAGCTTGGAACTGACGACCTTGGAAGGAGAAAGAGAGCTTGAAAGGAAAGCCCCATCTGTACTTGATATCAGCTGATTGTAAAATCTGGAGGTAGGGTCTCAGGGTACGACATTTGGCAATCGTGACTGGGTACAAATCCACAAACAGCTGAATAGAGTGACCCTGAAATTCGAAAGCTGGACTATTCTGAGCCGCTTGTAGAAGACGCTCTTTAGTGCGGTAAAAGTGGAATTTAATGATAATGTCCCTGGGAGGGCCCTCCATGGGTTTAGGAGCTAAAGCTCTATGGATAAGGTCAAACTCCAGTCGTTCCAAGGGGATATCAGGAGCCAGTTCCTGGAAGAGAGCGGTAGCATTACCCTGTAGATCGGTGATTACCTCAGGAACCCCGCGGATGCGGAGATTAACTCTGCGAGCTCTATACTCAGCGTCTTCCAACTTATCTTTTAAAGTGTCCAGCTCAGCATGCAGATCATCCACCTCCTGTTCATGGCCCTCCGAGACCGTAGTCGCCAGATCCATACGTTGTTCTAGTTGATGGGCACGATGGCCCAATTCCTTTAGGCCTCTTACCAGATCAGAAGATAACTTACGAGAGGCAACTGTAATCTCCTCTCGCTCTATGGCGCGAAATTTGTGTAGCCAGGCTTCAGGGTTTTGTTCAAGAGGGCCAGTCAGTCCTGATGGAAACTGCTGCTGACTATCTCCATCCGACTCAGGATCCCCTGTAAGCTGCGTGATGTCATCAGGCTCTGGGGGACTGGGCGTTAGCTTGCTAGTGTGGCTATGCAGAGGTGATTGCTGCTGGGCCCCGTGTTTGGGTTTGGTGCGAGGGGTACAATGCATTTTTAGGATAAATCCAGGTAGGTCACAAACACCTTCAACCGGTTGAAATTATACGTCAGGGTGTAGAAGCCCAATTGCCGAGATATGTTCCGGTGGCACGGCACAGGGAGATCACTGTGGGTCATCATCCCCAATTACATGTGCGTGTCCCCCGACGGGGTTGCTTTCACATAACATCCATTGCTGCGGAACACATCATGCATCCCTCCGCAGCCAATAAATTGTAGAAAAGATTATTGCACTGGGAAGGGAGGGGCAGATATAGACTGCAGATGTAACTGTAGCGGTACTTGCCATAGGGTGATGAAGACCCAGGTAGAGCGGGTGTAGGCCCCAAGATCGCAGCAGCCGGTGGGGCGCAAGGGTCCATGACAATCAGGCCAGGCGGTCAGCAACAATGGAGAACTGCAAGGGGGGCCACAGGAGCCCTTGATTCACCCTCTATGGAAAGGGGGCTGATGGTTGAAGCCTCCACCCCTATCAAGGGCCACTCATCCGCTTCGGTGGGCCTCCAGGCCCTATGGGATTATATGTAAGCCTGGCGTGGTCCCCGAAACCAACACAGAAGCCAGGGGGACCCACACAGGCTGTCCCAGCAGCTGACCTTATAGCAGGGGGCCGGGAGGCAGAGCGGCAGCATCCCGTCCCGGCTGCGGGAAAGACCACGGCTTCACATGCCGCGCTAGGCCGCAAAGGGTCCGGAGCTCCGAATGGCCAGAGGGGGGACAAAAACGCCCGGTACCCCTCCTCAGATGGCAGGCAGGGTCCGCAGAGCCTCTGGTGGCCGTGTAAGGCCCGCTGTCGCCTGGATGGCAGCGGATTCTAACTTTAGGGCACCGAAGCTCAGGATCAGACGTCCGCTCCGGGTCGCCATCTTGGACACTCCCCCCCCCCCCCCAGCTGCATTGTTTTCAATGCAGCCCTGCTCCCTGTCAGTTCCTGAGAGTGGAGTTTAGCTCTGGGGATCGGTGCGTGCCAGAATGTCCGCCGCATAAGTCGCTGATCGCCGCCATTTATTCGTATAAAAAAAATTACAAATCCAGTATATATACTGCCATTTGTAAACGCTATAACTTTCACGTAAACCAATTCACGTAAACCAATGTCGCAGAATACATTTTTGCTGAAATTTATGGCGAAATTAGATTTTCAAATTTTTTTACTGGACATGTTTTATAGCAAGAAGTCCAAAATATTGTTTTTTCTCTCAATTGTCAGCTTTTTTTTTTTTATATAGTGCAAAAAATAAAAACCGCACAGGTGATCAAATATCACCAAAAGAAAGCTCAATTTGTGGGGGTAAAAAAGGACATAACTTTAATTTGGGTGCAGTGTTGCATGACCGCGCAATTAAAGTAACACAGCGACGTAACACAAACTGCTTCCTGACCGCACTATAGCTGAAATACTGCTATAGGGCGGCAAGGGTGCACAAAATCATATACATACATACAGTTGTGTTCAAAATAATAGTGTGTTGAAAAAAGTGAATAAAGCTCAAAATCCTTCTAATAGCTTTTATTTCCATACACACAAATGCATTGGGAACACTACACATTCTGTTCCAAATCAAAACATGAAGACAAATATCAAATTTGTGTTGTTCCTCTCAAAAAATTTAAGAAAAGTGAATATTAGACTGTTCAAAAAAATAGCAGTGTTTGTATTCTTCTTTACAAACTCAGACATTCACTATATAAACTGAAAAAATGTGTGAAGATTTTGCTTTCCTTTGAATCACTTAATGAATATTTAGTTGTATAACCACTGTTTCTGAGAACTGCTGTACATCTGTGTTGCATGGAGTCAACCAACTTTTGGCACCTGTGAACAGGTATTCCAGCCCAGGATGATTGGACTACATTCCACAGTTCTTCTCTATTTCTTGGTTTTGCCTCAGAAATTGCATTTTTGATGTCACCCCACAAGTTTTCTATTGGATTAAGATCCGGGGATTGGGCTGGCCACTCCATAACGTTAATCTTGTTGGTCTGGAACCAAGATGTTGCACGTTTACTGGTGTGTATGGGGTCGTTGTCTTGTTGGAACACCCATTTCAAGGGCATTTCCTCTTCAGCATAAGGCAGCATGACCTCTTCAAGTATTCTGATGTATTCAAACTGATCCATGATCCCTGGTATGCGATAAATAGGCCCAACACCGTAGTATGAGAAACATCCCCATATCATGATGCTTGCACAACTATGCTTCACGGTCTTCACAGTGTACTGTGGCTTGAATTCAGTGTTTGGGGGTCATCTGACAAACTGTCTTCGGCCACTAGACCCAAAAAGAACAATCTTACTTTCATCAGTCCACAACATGTTGCGCCATTTCTCTTTAGGCCAGTCAATGTGCTCTTTGGCAAATTGTAACCTCTTCAGCGCGTCTTTTTTTCAACTGTGGGACTTTGCGGGCGCTTCTTGCAGATAGCTTGGCTTCACATAGGTGTCTTCTAATTGGAACAGTACTCACAGGTAACTTTAGACCTTCTTTGATCTTCCTGGAGCTGATTGTTGGCTGAGTCCTTGCCATTTTGGCTATTCTTCTATCCATTCGAATGGTTTTTTTCTGCTTTCTTCCACGTCTTTCAGGTTTTGGTTGCCATTTTAAAGCATTTGCGGTCATTTTAGCTGAGCAGCCTATCATTTTCTGCACTTCTTTATATGTTTTCCCCTCTCCAATCAACTTTTTAATCAAGGTATGCTGTTCTTCTGAACAATGTCTGGAACGACCCATTTTCCTCAGAATTTCAGAGAAAAATGCACTGTAACCAGCATGTACAACATTTGCTTCCTTCCTTCCTTAAATAAGTGCAATAATTGCCACCTGTTTTTCAGAGAATGAATGACCTGACTAATAGAACTCCACACTGCTATTAGTTTGAACATGCCCCTTTTAATTAGTGATTCAATTACGCAGAATAAGCAACATGCATGTCATGACTGTTGGTTCTGTTGGATTTCTATTACTCTACTACACCTGCTAGTAAATTATTTGCCATGTAGAAATATAATTTCTACCAAAAACAGTGATTGATCAGTTTATTGATGTCTTACTGCTATTATTTTGAACACAACTGTATATATATGATTCGCGCTCCTGCGGTGTTCACGCCCCAGCGTCAGATTGCCCATCAGTACACCAGTCATCACATTTAACCGCTTGATTGCCAGGAACACGGTCATGCACAATAAACCTCCATTGCTAGTATAGTGTCTGAACGGATCGATATCTTTGATCAGATCAGCACTATACCAGCGTTGACATTAGTATAGTGTCCCCAAAAATGCAGTGTTAGTGGGATCAGCCCCGGCACCTGCGTTTAGCCCTTACACTTACCCCCTCCTCCTTCCTGGCAAGTACAGTGTCAGTAGGTCACTGTCACTTGATACATTGCACACAAAACTGCAGTGTTGGCAGAATCAGGCCTGATCTCTGTTAGCACTTGTCAGTAAATTTTGATGACTCTCATATGCAGCAGAGTGCCAGTACTAGTGCCACGCTACCTTTTGGTGAACTGGTGAGTACTAGTGGCCTAGTACATCCTGGTCTTTCACATTTCTCTTAGATTGTAAGCTCCCAGGATCAAGCCCTCCTAACCCTCTTGTATTGAATTGTATTGTTATATTGTAGCGCTGAGCAAACTGTTGGCGCTATATAAATCCTGTATAATAATAATACCAGCACTGCAGTATGACTTGGCGACGTGGTGAGTCCCATAAGTGCAGTACAAGCTGGTGTGGTGGCGAGCACAAGTATTGTCCCACAACCACCAAGAATTTGCACACAGGCCTGTAGAGCCCCTAGTGTCCTTCCAGGTGTGCTTGCAAACCCCGATTGACAGCCCACAAATTCTGCAGCACCCGTACTTCCCCCATTCACTGCCCAACCCGTAATTCAGGTGGAAATAGCAAATTTATCTCCTCCCCTTGATTTTTTGAGCTGTTTTTCACGGAATATCTGTATGCGTTGATTGTGAATCAAAGTAATTTATATGCACAACAATTTATCGCCGCCAACCCAAATTCAAACCTTGCCAGACCAGTCGCATGGAAACTCATTACGGTTTTTTTTTTTTTGGGCCTAACCCTCAACATGGGCAATACTAAAAAAAAATGAATTACGGTTGCATTGGTCCACAGACCCGATTCATCATATGCCCGTGTTCTCTGCTGGCATGGCCAGGCATAGAGATGAGAGTATAATGTGTTTTGATGCATTTCAACAATACACTCTGTCGTCCTTGAGGTGACCCTGAATTTGACCGGCTCCACAAAATTCAGCCCTTTATGAATCACCTTAACCAAAAATTTGCAGATGTCTATACTCCCCAGCAAAACATCTGCATTGATGAGTCCCTGATTAATTTTTCTGGTCACCTTGCATTCAAACAATTTCTCCCCAGCAAGCGTGCCAGATATGGGGTCAAGATGTAGAAGACCTGTGAGAGGGCAACAAGCTATACTTATACGTTTCGGTTTTTACAAGGGAAAAGATAGTCACGTGGAGCCCCCCCCCGGATGCCCAGACTACATGGGGAGCAGTGGCAAGATAGTTTGGGACTTGGTGTCATCCTTTTTCCATATGGGGTACCACTTATACATGGACAATTTTTATTCAAGCATGCCACTATTTAGACATTTGTTCATTCTTGGAACTGGCGCTTGTGGCAAAGTGTGACCTGTGTGCCCACCATTAGAAGTGGGTGGATGCAGGGTGGTATATTCTAATTGTCGGCATACCACACACTTATTCTGGCAGAGATTTCTTCTTTTTTTCATTCAGCCCACAGGCTGCATACAAAAAAAAAAGAACATAGCATATATAACCAACAAGGATCAGCGACGTACTGGTACATCACTGGACATTTGAATGGTTATACCAGTCTGATGCCTGCAGCTGCAGGCATCATCCTGGTATCGTTTTTTTCGGCCGGCGATCGGCTTTCATGTAAAAGCAATCCAATGGCTAATTAGCTGCAATATTGCTTTTACAAGCAGAGAGGGCTATGCCCCCCCCTCCCACGCTGCCTTCCATGACCTTCTCTGGCAGTCCCGTGCCATCAGGGGACCCTGAAAATGCAGCCGATGTTTCTACCAGCTGATCATAGAGCTAATTGGAGACCAGAGTGGTGCCAATCATCTCTATAGTCTAAGAATTCGGAAGCTACGAGCATTTCATCACTTCAGTTTTGCAGGATCTAAACAGCGACATTTGTAAATTGGGAAAGCATCTGACCACACCGATTTTGGTTTGATTAGACAATGTAAGGGCAGAGGAAATATCCAGAGTCTGATAGACCCCAGATTTCTTGAAAAAGAATATATGTCAATGCCCATTGAAGTTATAGGGGAAATAAAAAACTCGCCCCTCCCATGCACGCACACCTGTGTGCACAAGCGTTGACCCTGTGCTGGTAAGTAAACAGCAGTTGCACCATGCATGTGAGGTATTGCCGTGAATGTCAGATCAAGGGCAGTAATTCTAACACTAGACCTCCTCTGTAAATCTAAAATGGTAGCTTTTAAAACGTTGCCTATGGATATTAAAAATGTATGCAGTTTGTCGTCATTGCAGTTTTACAGCATGTCATGTTTGGTATCTATTTACTCGGCATACCATTATCTTTTATATTTTACTAAATAATTAGCTAATATATTGTGTTTTTGTGCATTAAAAGTAAAAACAGTGTATTTTTTAAAAAAAATTTGCTTTTAAAAATCGCTGCGTGAGTACTATGTGCCATAAAAAATTGTAGTACCCACTATTTTATTCACTGGGGTGTTTGCTTTAAACAAATAATATTTGGGGGTTTAAAAATAATTTCCTAGCAAAACATACTGATTTTTTTCATGTGAACAAAATTGTCAGAAAAGGCTTCATCTTCAGGTGGTTAGAAGAGTGAATGTGGCATAAACTTCTAATGCTGGGCATTAAACGCCCCCCACCCCCCAAAATAACCCCTTTTTGGAAAGTAGACAAACCAAACTATTTGCTGAGAGGCATGTTGAATCAATAGAAGAATGTTTTATTTTTTTACCACAAGTTTTTGGAAAAGGACATATATATATTTTGGAAAAGGATATATATATATTTTTTTTTTTACACAAGTGTCACTTAAAGTATTTACTGCTCACACATGCCATGGGTATATGTGGAATTACTCCCCAAAATACATTCTGCTACTTTTCTCGAGTATGGAGGTACCACATATGAGAGACATTTTGGCAGTCTAGCCAAATACAGGACCCAAAAATCCAATAAGCACCTTCAAGCTTTTAAAGGGCTTTATTTCCTCATTACACTTCCAGACTACCTATCATAGTTTCGAAGGCCCTGTAATGCCAGGATAGCACCTAAACCCCCCCCCAATGACCCCTTTTTGGAAAGTAGACACCCCAAGGAATTTGGGGTAAGTATTTTGCAGATCTCATTTGTTGCCACAAGTTTTTGAAAAATTAAGAAAAAAAACAAAAACATATTTTTTCTATTCTTTTTTTATATTTCAAAACATTGTGAGAAAAAATGAGACCTACAAAATACTCACCATGCCTCTTTTTAAATTCCTTGGGGTGTCTACTTTCCAGAAAGGGGTCATTTTGGGGGGGGGGGGGGGTTGGTGCTATCCTGGCATGTCAGGGCCTCCGAAACTGTGATAGGTAGTGAGGAAGTGAAATGAGGAAGTTACGCACCTTCAGGCATTCAAAGTGCTCATTGGATTTCAGGCTCCTGTATGTGGCAAGGCTCCCAAAAAATCTCACACATGTCACAGAATGTAATTTGGGGTGTAATTCCACATATACCCACGGCTTGTGCGAGAAGTAAATAATTTAAACAAAAACTTTGTGTAAAAAAAAAAAAAGTTTTTGTCATTTTCCAGAAACTTGTGGAAAAAAAATAAATCTTCCATGGACTCAATATGCCTCTCAGCAGATAACTTAGGGTGCCTACTTTTCGAAAAGGGGTCATTTTGAGGGTGTTTGTAGTATCCCGGTATTTTAGCACCTCAAGAAATGGGCAGTCAGAAAGTAAAAGCTGTGTAAATTCCATTATCTATACCATAGTTTGTAGATGCTATAACTTTCACACAAAGCAATAAATATACACTTACTGGGATTTTTTTAATCAAAAACATGTAGCAGAATACAATTTGGCCTAAATTTATGATGAAATGTTAGATTTTTTGGATATTTTTTATGACCAAAGTGAGAAAATAGTTTTTTTTTTCAAAAGTTTTTTTCTTTAAAGCTTTTTCTGTTTATAGCGCCAAAAATAAAAAAGTGCACAGGTGATCAAATACCACCAAAAGAAAGCTCTATTTGTGTGGAAAAAAAGAACATAAATTTCATTTATGTACCGTATTGCATGACCACACAATTGTCCGTTAAACTAGCACAGCGCTGTATAGCAAAAAAATGGCGTAAATTGCAGTATCTATACCATAGTTTGTAGACGCTATAACTTTCACACAAAGCAATCAATATACACTTATTGGGATTTTTTTTTTTTACCAAAAACATGTAGCAGAATAAATGTTGGCCTAAATTTATAACTAACTTTGAGTTTACTATATATTTTTATAGCTGAAAGTAAAAAATATTATTTTTCTTAAAATTTTAGTCTTTTTTTGTTTATAGTGTGAAAAATAAAAAGCGCACAGGTGATCAAATATTATTGAAAGAAAGCTCTATTTGTGTGAAAAAGGACGTAAATTTCGTTTGGGTGCAGCATTGCATGACTGCGCAATTATCAGTTGAATTAGTGCAGAAAAGAGGCCTGGTGAGGAAGGGGGGTAAATCCTCAGGAGGGCAAGTGGTTAAAAAAAACCACAGTGGTGTTTTTTCTTAGCTGGCATACAAATAAATGCAAAGGGGACAAAGCCTGTGCACCACCTAGTGACCATATCCCGCATTGTTCCTAGAAATGAAGGTAGGTGAGTATTATTATACAGGATTTATATAGCGCCAACAGTTTGCTCAGCGCTGTACATTAAAAACGGAGACAGTACAGTAACAATATGATTCAATACACCAGGGGTTTGAGGGTCCTGCTCCTTGGATCTTACAATCTAGGAGGGAGGGGATAGTGGTACAGGAGGAAATAGCTGTGGGGGATTGAGTGGTAGGAAGAGTGGAGGAGTTCAATAATTAGCTGAGGGTGGGGTAGGCTTCCCTGAAGAGTTTTCAGAGTGTGCCTAAAGGTGAGGAGAGTAGGTGACAGTCTGATGGATTGGGGTAGGGAGTTCCAGAGAATGGGGGAAGCCCTGGAGACGGGCATGGGAGGAGGAGACCAGGGAACTAGAGAGTAGGAGGTCTTGTGAGGAGCGGAGAGTACGTTTTGGGTGGTATTTGGATACCAGATCGGTGATGTAGTTTGGGGCAGTATTATGAACAGCTTTATAAGTCAATGTTAGCATTTTGAATTTTATCCATTGGGCAAACGGAAGCCAGTGGAGGGATTGGCAGAGAGGGGTGGCGGATACGGAGTGGTTAGTAAGGTGGATGAGTCTGGCCACAGCATTCAAGATAGACTGAAGCGGGGATAGCCTACGGTGGGGTAAGCTGATGAGGAGGGAGTTACAGTAGTCGAGGCGTGATATAATGAGGGAGTGAATAAGTTGCTTAGTGGTTTCCAGGTTAGGAACGGACGTATGCTGGAGATGTTGCGGAGGTGAAGTCTGCATGAGTTAGTCAGCGAATAGACTTGGGGCTGGAAGGACAGATTGGAGTCTAGGATGACACCTAGTACTCTGGCTTGAGGGGAGGGACTGATGGTGTTATTGGTCTTAATGGAGAAGTCGGGGGGGGGTGCGGGCTGGGGGTAATACTAGGAGCTCAGTTTTGGACAGATTTAGTTTGAGGAAGTGGAGTGACATCCAGTCCGATATGTCGCTCAGTAGGCTTGTGATACGAGCGGAGACTGAAGGGGTGAGGTGAGGGGTAGAGAGATAGATTTGCGTGTTGTCGGCATAGAGAACCTTGAGGGACCCCAACAGAGAGGGGAAGTGGAGGCGGCAGCGTTATAGGTAACACTGAAGGAGCGCTGTGACAGATAGGAAGAGACCCAGGAGAGAGCGGAGTCTCTGAGGCCAAGAGTGTAGTTGTTTGAGGAGGGGTTGGTCAACCGTGTCAAAAGCTGCGGAGAGGTCGAGAAGTAGGAGCAATGAATAGTGGCCATTAGCTTTGGCGGTTAGCAGGTCGTTGGTGAGTTTGAGTAGGGCAGTTTTGGTGGAGTGTAGGGGGCGGAAGCTAGACTGTAGGGGATCAAGGAGGTTGTTGTCGGTGAGGTGGGAACTCAAGCGATTTATAGACTAAGCACTCTAGGAGTTTGGATGTAAATGTCAGCAGGGAGATGGGTCTAAGGTTGTTCGGGTCGGTGGGATCCAGGGAGGGTTTTTTACGTATGGGAGTGATGTGCGCGTGTTTTAGAGGGGAGGGGAATGTGCCAGTAGAGCGGGAAAGATTAAAGATGTGTGTGAGGGAGCATAGGATGGAGGAAGAGGGTGATCGTAGGAGTTGAGGGGACAGGGTCAAGGGGCAGGTGGTGAGGCGGGCTTCAGAGAAGACCTTAGTGACCTATTCAGTGGTAGCGAGGTCGAAGGAGTGGAGTGTTGAGGGGGTTTTAGTGTGAGGGATGCTAGGTGGGGTGGAAGTCTGAGCAGTGGTGATATCCCTACGAATTGTGTCGATCTTGTTTTTGAAGTGATTGGCAATCTCGTGGGCGGTAAGTGAGGTACTGGGTGGAGGTGGGGGCGGAGAGAGTAGAGAGTTAAAGTAGAGAAGAGCCAGCGAGGACTGGAGGAGAAGATATTAATGAGGGAAACAAAGTAGGCTTGCTTGGCAGCGTGAAGGGAGGAAGTGTAAGTTAGGAAGGCAGATTTATATCGGGTGAACACTTGTTGGGATCTGGTTTTGCGCTATAGTCGCTCCAGCGCACGACTGCGTCGTTTGAGATTTTTGGTATGGTCAGTCTGCCAGGGTTGTAGCGGTCGTGGTCTAATACTTCGTGTAGTTGGGGGTGCTAGCGAGTCTAGAGCAGTTGATAGCGAGTTGTTATAAACCGTAGTGGCCAGGTCAGGGCAAGACAGGGGAAGGATGCTGGCATAAAGTTGGTCAGCTGCAGAGTGGAAAGGGGCAGGGTTCAAGTTGCGGAGGTTTCTGCTGGTGATAGTTTGACGTTTGGAGGGATAGGTGTTTGAGGACGAGGAGACTGTGAAGGTGATCAGATTGTGATCAGAGAGGGGAAATGGGGTGTTTGAGAGGTTATAGGGTGGAGAGTGAGTGGAGGACTGAATACACTGTGCTAGCTCAAAAGAAGAGGTTAAGTGGAGGAGTTGGGATGTAGCCAGTTTATTGACGTTCATAGGGATGTTGAAGTCTCCGAGGATGATAGTGGGTAGCTCAGAGGAGAGAAAGTAGGGTAGCCAGGAGGCGAAGTCGTCGAGTACACTGAGTTCCCAAAATAGCTAAAGAACTGACCATGTTGTGTTCTTCTTAGGAAAGCAGAGGGACTGGCAGGAACACCAGTGATTTCACAAAAAGTAGCAATACAAATAGAAGAGGATGCTTTTTCCATACAAGTACATGATACAGCTGGCACATGTTGGGTTTATATATTCTTTAATCGTCTTCCGCCTGCCATATAAGGAAATGATGGACAGGTTTTCCCGTTCTGGGAGGATGTCATATGATGTCCTCCCACTCTAACGGGGCGTGCAGTGTGGCGATTGGTGGTGCGCTGTGTCCCTGGGAACAGCAGATCACCAATCAGTGGAAAGAGCCGATGATGACGACTCTGTCATGTGAACAGGACTGCCCGAGAAGGCCGTGGAAGGCAGCGGGGGAGGGGGGACATCATCTCCCATTGCTTGTAAAAGCAATCTTGCATCTAATTAGCCACTAGGATTGCACTTACATGAAAGCCGATCGCCGGCTGAAAAAAACGATACCAGGATGATGCCTGCAGCTATAGGCATCATCCTGGTATAACCATTCAAATCCAGTGTTGTACCAGTACATCGCTGGTCCTTGTTGGTTATATATGCTATGTTCTTCTTTTTTTTTTTTTTTTTTGTATGCAGCCTGTGGAATAAATGAAAAAATGAGGAGAAATCTCATAT